>NW_028241343.1:0-97757 GCF_964263255.1 Lissotriton vulgaris | reverse complement strand
CCGTACCACCAGGGCCTCCGCTCCCATCGTCCATCTTCAGCAGCGAGTCCAGCCAGTCGCCAGCACTGTCCGGTCGGTCAAAAAAGAAAGTATGCTCCTGGTACTCGACACGAAGTCGAGCCGGAAATAGCATCGCATACTTGAGTCCCAAGTCCCGCAAGCGCCGTTTCACCGCCTGGAATCCCATCCGCTGTCGCTGGACTTGAGGAGTGAAATCAGGGTATATGGAAACTGAACTGTTCTCATACTTCAATGGGCCGTGCCTACGTGAAGCCTGGAGGATAGCGTCCCGATCCCGAAAGTGGAAGGGCCTAGCGATAATAGGCCTCGGGGGGCCCCCGGTTTAGTATGTCCACCCGGGAAACGGTATGCACGCTCAACCGCGAAAAACTTACTAAGTCCGGCGGGAGCGAGATGAGTGACGATTAGATCCTCCACTAGTAGGTCAACAGTAGTGGCACCGTGGCTCTCTGGCACCCCGACTTAGCGAATGTTGTTACGCCGGGCCCAGTTTTCATACTCATCCAGACGTCTGGCCATCATATCATGCGATGATCGCAGGTTGCCAATCTCCGACTGCGCATCCGCCATATCAGTAACAAGACTGGAGGCCTTAAGGTCCAAGGCTTTGACCCTCTCGTTGATCTCAGCCAAGTCTGCTCTAATAAGGGTAACATCAACGGCCACTGTGGCGATCTTGGAGACAATGGCCTCTTATTGTAGCCCCATATCAGTCTTCATCCCAGTGATGGCGCGCATTAGATCCTGGAGTGAGACCTCCGATGACGCCACAAGGTCCGTCCTTGGGTCTTCAAGACTACGGCCAGCACCACCGGGGTGAGGTTCCGTGATGATCGTAAGTGGTGTTTTTAACTCGTACGAATATGGTCGAGTCTGGTATCTATGAACCGCAAATGACGAGTTTAGTGGGTGTACGCATTTTCGCTGTGCTAACCTAAACCGTTTGTTTGTTTCGTGGGTTTCTACATCCGAGCCCACGGGTTCCATCTTAGATGCGGCATCCATGTTGTCTCTTGCCCTCAAGTAGCCAGCGAACGGACGCTGTCCGCTTCGCGACCCTGGGATTCCCAAACTCTTGCGGAAGACACGTTTCCTTTGAAAGTGTCTTTATGATGAGGGGGATGATACTGTAAGGCAGATGGCCCCGCTCCAGGCTCATCTTGCCGTGCCGATCTATTGTCTTAGCCGTGCATCTCATTAGGCACGTCTCTTTGATGCCTGCAGCTCGTGTTTCCCGATACCACCCCTTTTACACCCTTTTCGATCTCCCCACTGTTTCTGTCTTCCTCTACACCTGTTTTTGTCCTTTCCTCGATCTGTTTATTGTTGATTGGAATGTACTAATGGTGGGAAGATGGGTTTTTACAGTTGGGAACCACCAAACGTTTCCGTACTTATGTTCCGGGCCTTGAATACATGAAAGTAACCCCTTATGGCTTTTACGATGGGAACTGAGTTGTAATCTTTTGTGTACCATGTTAACCTATGAGAGAAAACTGTATAAAAGGAGCGACCCACAGTAGCAATTTGAATCAGGCTCCGTGAACCTACATGTGATGTACTTCTCGTGACTTCTGTGTTCCCTGCAGTAATAAACCTCTAATCTTTGACGCCGAAGGAAGTGTCCCGTGTCTCTGTCATTTGTACGCCGGAACAGGTTACCCACAAAGGTTTCAGGTGTTGTCCCCTGGCACCGCTGGGTCTTAGAAAAACCCAGTCCTTCAGGGGGAACCCTATGTTTGTGTATATCGGTCCATAACGTTAGTTTGGACGGATCCCCCACGGGTCGGTACCTTCGTCTTGCGCTTCTCGGCCTCAGGTTTGGTCGCCATATTGGAAGCCGCGCCCCGAAGGGCCCCTCTCGACCTGGTGTAAATGGCAGATATCGTTAGGTCGCCAAAGCAAAGTTTCCGTCCAAAATCGTAGCTGGTGAGACCAGGGATATGGCCGGAAAGCACAGCGGGTCAGGCCACCGCAGTTCGAAATCAGGAGCACTTCCAGAACAGTCAATTAGGAGGTCGAGGAGAAACCAAAACTGAAAGTGACAATGGCACCGGTGGAAAGGATGTCCCTTGACCGCTGTTGTTAACTTGCGTCTCGGCCAGCCCAAGCAGTAGAGACCCCGGTCCCGTCCGGGGGCAGGCCAGTAAGTTGAAGACGATGTAAAAATGGTTCCCAAAGTCCGATTTCAGTTCTTGGAAGTATATTAGGATCAGCGAGAGTAGAACTTCAAAAGCCCGTATAGGAATTCAGGATATTACAAGGATATTTGCAAGAGGGCGGCGCGGGTCTCGGGAGCCCTCTGCTCACGCGACCATCTTGGATGCCCGCGTAGCTCCTCCTCCGGCACTGATATAATTAACAGTGCGTAGTAGAGGGGAGTAAATCAACTTGAGTCATACTGAGGACAACAATTCCAAACTTTTAGGGTGGTTTAATTATAATGTTTGTGCTATTTTTAAACCAGGACGTAGACAAGGGGCCTCATGTAAATCCCCCAGTAAATTAGAGGGATTGTGAAAGCTAAACTATTTTCAAAAACCAATTAACATTTTAGAAAAGGTTTTCAAAATTATTCTTTGGGTTTAGGAAACCATTGCAAATCGGTATTTGGAAGGGGTGTGTTGAAAGGGTGACCATTCAAATATTGGTTCCTTATGGGTGTATTTATGCTTTGCAAACAAAATCCAAAATATTTTAAAACCACCTCTAAGCAGGTGCCAACCAATTCGCAAATGGAAAGGGTTCACCGTTGTGAGTCTTTAAAAATGCATTTTTAGGAGTAGGGAGCTGTACAAAATGTCAAACACTTCTTGTTTTCCATTAAGGAAAATGGGCTGCTTTTTTTAAAAAGTTTGCTTTATTGAAAAGCGACCACACTGATCCCAACAGCCACAATCCTGTGACTGTAGCCAATCGAAGTGAGTTGCAAAGTGCCACCTCTCATTAATATATGTGAAGTAGGTGAAATAGCGACCCACTACAATTCTGTATTTTGTGAATTCATCAATAAATATATATATCAGTCTGTACAATACAATTGCATTTGGTGAAAGTCAGCGTGCACATTGCTACCACTTTTACCATATGCATATTCTAGTACATGAGACTCCAAGTCCTTAACGGTAAGGGCTCGGGTGTAGAAAGAAGACCAATGTAGTGGTTGATGTAATTCACAAAGAGGAAACAATACAGTTAAGGCGGTAAACACTGTATGAAACATTTGACATAAGGAGATTAACTATGTTTCTTCTGTGTAGGTAAGCAAGTGACTAAAAGCATCACATGCCATTAAAGAGGTGCGGCTGGTAGGTCATGTGGTGAATACAACCCATCTCAGGCCAGACTTCTTTCTCTTCTCTGCTTTTTTCAAAAAAACGTACCAACCGCTGCGCTCTGCTGAGCGCTGCCAAACGCCTCGTTGCTCCTCGGAAGTCGGAGGCGAAGAGGCTCCCCACCCAATCCAGATGCTGCCCTCGCGCTATGAGCGGTACAAAAGGGGGTGGTGATGGACGGAGCATCTGAATCAATTAAACACTCACACCCAGTCAAAAGATCTGGGTTTAATCCATCACCGTTCTTTAGCCCACTCTGCCACCCCAGTTCAGACATGGCTATATGCAAATCAGTCTGACCCTGTGTCAAGCTATCCAGGCTGAAGAAGGCTGATAGCCAGAAACCGGTCCTTGGATGCTTGATTCCGGTCTAGGAAAGACATGGCTTGGTAGTTCGGGCTGGACTGTTCCCATGAGGCACAGGGTCAAGGCTGATTTGCATATAGCCATTGTCTGACCTAGGGTGGTGTGGAGTGCAAAAAAACGATGGATTTAGGCCCAGATCTTTGTACTGGGGTGAATGTAAGACATTGTTCTGCATTCTGTCCATCAACTGTGTTTTTTGCAATTCTCACGCTATGGGAGCAGCAGCAGCATTGGTATGAGTGGCCTCACTTGCCGCTTAGACGGTGCCTGGGAGTCTGTGCTTTTTCTCCAACACTGCTGTGGAACACAGCTGGGGTTGAGAAACATAAGTGCTCTCCTAGGCTGGCCAAACAGACATGCACAATTATAAGTGCACACTACTCCTCCTTCCTTCCATGTCCGGACCCAACCTATACTTATTACGCAGATGGGGACAACGGTAAATAAAATAAGAATATCATTGACTTATTATCATTTTATTTATCAGCTGGTGGCTCTGGGGGATGTATGTCGTTACAACGCATACTTTTACAACGCATACCTTTACAACGCATTTTTTACACCTCAACATCCATTACAACGCATTCCATTACAACGCATGCCATTACAACGAATTCTTTGAAACTACCTTTACAACACATTCCACTACAACGCATACTACATTTACAACGCATACCGTTACAATGCATACCTTTACATTGCATGTATGCTAAGTATTGTATAGTGTAGGGGTAAAATGTACTATTCTAACTCCAGGGGGTGCAACAGTAGGGTAAGTGTTGGATAGTGTAGGGGTAAAAATTACTATTCTAATTCCAGGGGGTGCAACAGTAGGGTAAGTGTTGGATAGTGTAGGGGTAAAAATTACTATTCTAACTCCAGGGGGTGCAACAGTAGGGTAAGTGTTGGATAGTGTAGGTATGCGTTGTATGGCATGCGTTGTAATGACTGCGTTGTAATGACATGCGTTGTAGTGGTATGCGTTGTAGTGACATTCGTTGTAATGGTTGTGTTGTAATGGCATGCGTTGTAATGGATTTTGCGTTGTAAAAGTTTCATTGTAAAGGTAGTGCGTTGTAAAAGTTGTGTTATAAGTGTTTTTTCCCGGCTCTGGGCAGTGGGGCAACGCTCCCCTGTCTTTACGGAGGAGCCGCCCCTGAGTGTCACTCAAGGCAATGTTCATTTGAGCAGCTTGTGTGACTATCAGAGAGGCAGAGGAGGCAAACATCACTGCTGCTGGATTTGTACAAGAGAAAGGGTAGATGTTTCAATCTGTGCTTTGACACACACACACCCAGTAACCAATTTACATTTGCATTTTAGAACAAAATAACCAAGACATACATTTCACACAACACAAGATCTGCAAAAAATCTGTGTCTTGTCAAAATGACTGCAACAGGTATGATCTGTCATATGTTATGTCTTGGCGCTAGGCCAACAACGCCTGCAGATTGATCTTAGAGGTATAGATTGAACAGATCATTGAAATTTGTTTTTTAGCATCCAGCAGGAGCAGGTATCATAATAGAGCCAGTAATCCTAAACCGGTTTCATGCAGCTGGTCAAGCAGAATGCAGTAACTAACAGTGCCAAAAGCTGCTGATAGGGTGAGTAATAACAGAGCTGTGACACTGCCAGTATCAGCCACTGGGCAATATCATCAGTGGCTGATGACCTCTGTCTCCATGCGATGACCGGATCAGAAACTATCTGGTCATCATCAAGAAAGGTATTGACTTCAAAGAACGAGCAGCGTTGGGCAGATACAAAGCTCCGAAGAAATTTGACTGTATTGTCAGGAGGGTTATTGGCATATAATTAGCTGAAAAGTTTGAATCAAATATAGGTAGGGAAAGCAGAGTCTGTTTGAAAGAAGATCTGTATACCAGTTGCACCTATGATTCTGGTTACCCCGATTCCACTCGAATGGGGTCATTTTGCATTGTCATTTTCCACACGAATCTTCTCTGTCTCCCATTCTGTTCAATGACTATGTTATTTTACCCAAACATAACTAAATCTGTGCAGTACAAAGACTATCCAAATCCCAGGATTGTTACTTGGGCTTGTGTTCAAAAGTGATGGTTTTGAATAATACCTCCATTGCTTCCCTCCATGTAGTATCACGTTGTGTCACCATCTTTCTTGTTTCATGTTAAGGTGAGTATACACACCTCAGTTCTCCGTAAACACACAGAGGATACCTTTTCATAAGTATTATTTCACTAACACCAAAAGGTTCCGTATGCCCAAAACTTTTTTTGTGTGTCGCCGGAGACTAGAACACCACAGCTGAAAACAGGTCAAAGTCAGAAATTGTAATTGTATTTATATAGCGCTTACTACCCCTGACGAGGCGTCAAAGCGCTTTTTCGGCGGGTAGCACGCTACTCCGGGACCCATAGAGGATTAGTGTTGAATTAGTATAGTGAAACATGCAAGTACATTTTAAGTGGTGGATAGGTTAGTCAGAGTTTTGGATTTGGAATGATAGCAGAAGTATAGAGGAGGACAAAGGTTTGTATTTATTTATCGCTTGTTGAAGCACGCTATTCAGGAAGCCTATAAAGGATTAGTGGTGAATTAATATTGTGAAATATGAGGTAATTTCAGTGGTGGATATTAGCCTGTTACTTGGAGTGAGAAGGATAGTTTGCATTCCTATAGCACTCGTTATCCCTGATGGATGTTGAAGCGCTTTTCTGGCGAGTAGCACGCCACCCCGGAACCCATAAAGGATTAGTGTTGAAAATTAGTATAGTATAAATATGAAGTCATTTGAGTAGTAGATATGTTATTCAGTAATTTGGGCTGTATATTAGTATAGTTGAATATGGAATTTGAGAAGTGAACATGTTAGTCTGTTAATTTTGATTGAAAAGGATAGTGGAGGGATAAAAGAGTGAAGGATTTTTTTTTTAGGTTCTAGCAGTAGGAAGAGGCTTTTGGATGAGTGAAAAGGAGTTTTGGAGGGGAGGAGTCAGAGGGGAGAGTTTAGAAAGGTTTGTTTTAGGGGATCGGTGTAGTAAAAAGAGGTGTCTGATGATGCAAGTAGGGGTAGAGCAGGAGAGAGTATAGAAAGGGTTATTTTGCAATCATAGAAGTCGTATGGGGTTTGGGATAAATGAGAGAGTGGATGTAGAGGATATATTGATAGATATATAGGATGAGAGATAGGGTAGTGCATTGGCAGGAGTAGTAGAAAGAAGTTTGAGATGAGTCAGAAGGTTGGGCTAGAAGATATATTGATTGAAGTATAGGCTGAGAAAGGGGGGCGCTAGAGGGCGCACGAGCTAATGGCCGCACTTTAGTGAGGCTCTAGCTGCCTGGTCAGAACTATCCTGCTTTTATCCTGTTAGCCTGCAGGTATCCACCTGAAACTTCCAGCGAGTGTGAGCCTCTCTATCCTGCCGCTCCTGTCCAGGTTTGGAGGCGATCCGACGTTCGGAGCTGGAATTAGCCGACCGAGAACTCTGACCGGGACGCACTGCTGCGGAGGGGTGGCGCGGGAGCCTGGGCACCGTGCCACGCGAGGTCGGGGCTCGCCACGAGGCAGGTAGGCCTCAGGGATGGAGTGACCTGCCCGGGGTGTGCGGGACCTTCCGGAGCTCGGCGGACAACAGCGGCGGTGAGTCTCCCCCCTCCTCTGACCGCAACAACGTGCAGGGGTGCTGGGCGGTGGACCTGAGACCTGCTGAGAGTGCGGGCGGAGACGTGAACTACCGCCTGGGCCGGGAGGTGTTTGACCGGGACCCCGGCCTTGGACCGCGGATTGCCGGCGGTGCCCCCGATCCTTCTGTGAGCTCGCTGCTTCTGGGGGCTGGGGGTCGAGGAGCATCAAGAGGCCACTGGGGGTCACAGGTTGTGATCGGACTGCGAGAGTTGCTGCCCGCTGGTGGCGCGTTGGGCCTTCCCTCCCCCCACCCCCCCACCACCCTCCAGTGCTTCTCGAGAACGGACCTTACTTACTCCTCTCCAGCGCACCGCTGCCCGCCACCCACACAACGTGGCCAGCTGAGGCCTCAGTCCCCCTCGTGTGCAGTATCGGCTAGCCTTGGTCACTGGAGCTGGGGACACATCGAGGTGAGAGGATCACTCGGGCGCTGCTGGCCTGCTCCTCACACGGACGGTGCTGCCACAGGCGCAAACGCTGTATAGGGGGGCGTGAATGCACAAAGGATTGTCGAAGGGCAGTGAGCACCACACCGATCGCCTCTCGCCGGGCATCTCAGGCCCCTACAGGCGGTGCACAATGGGAAAGAATGACAATAGACAGCCTATGCTCTCTTTTGAGCCTGCGGCCCCTAAGAAATAGCTGCGTAACACGACTGGCGCTGGTGGTGCCCACGAACCATCGGGCACTGAGCCCCCCTCCACGCCCATGGCCCCTGAGATGCGAGTAATGATGGAGGAGATGAGGCAGGGCTTCGCCACGATAGTGGACAAGGTGGACCGCCTGTCCTCAAGGATGGATGGGGTCGCACAGAAACTGGAGGTCCATGAGGAACGCCTGACGGAAGCGGAGCGACGTATCTCTGCCTCGGAGGACGAATCGGCATCCCACGATACGCGCCTCTCCAGAATGGACAACATTCTGCGAGTGATAGCGGCAAAGAATGAGGAGTTAGAGGCGAGGAGCAGGCGCAATAACATTCACGTCACGGGTGTGCCGGAATCCACCAACACTGGCCGTATGGAGGAATATGTAGAGAAAATCCTCATCACTGCAGTGGGAAAGGAGGCCTTCTCCAGTCAATTTATCGTCGAAAGAGCGCACCGCTCTCTGGGTCCAAAGCCCAAGCCAGGGGCGCAGCCACGGCCTATTATCGCCCGGTTGCTTAACTACCGCGACCGCGACACGGCACTACGAGCAGCGCGGATGAATCAAAACCTGTCTTGTGATGGCGTACACTTTTCAGTATACCCGGACTTTACGCCTCTGGTGCAGGAGCAGCGGAAGAAGTTTTTAGATGTAAAGAAAAAGCTAAGGGACATGCAGGTGGATTACGCACTCCTATACCCGGCACGACTCAGGGTGACCCATCAGGGCAAACAATTTTTTTTCACAAATCTGCAGCAGGTGGAGGGCTATATCAAGAGACTCCGCGCTACTAGAAGAGACAGACGAAACGAGGAGAATGGCGATGCGGATGGAGACCCAGTGGAGCATGCTGAAGACTGAGAATGCCTCTTTGCTACTGGTTGGTTGACCTCCTGTTGTTGTACTGACATTCGGTTTGAATCCTGTGGCCTGTCTCAGCCTTGGATGTCCTGACCTGGTTTGAGGAACTGGATTGCAGTCTCATTGCTGTGTGGACCGGATGTGGAAGGGCAGACAGGTCGTACACTGTGATCCAAGGTTGGGATTGTTATTGGAATGAACAGGATGGTGGCCATATTGGAGGAGGTGTGAGCAGCAGCTGATACATGGACGGGCTCACTTGACGTGACTGGCATCTTCTCCAACTGGGGAGGATGCCGTGAGAGACGTTGGTATGATGGACAGGCTCTAACCTGCAGGGGTAATGTATACCAGGCACCACCCTCCTTCTCTGACTGTTCCCGTATGACATGTGCGGGGCGGGAGGAGATTATCGGGGTGTATTGGTGTGTACCTCTGATGCCCCCAGAAGGGGATTCCCCACACAGTTCTTCTATGGTTCTTGAGTACGGGGTTCGGGATGGGGGGAGGGGATATGGTACTGGCAAGTTTGGGTTGCTTCAGTGGGAGGGGGGAGGACTGGGAGCGAGGGAGTTGGGGTGCTGCATATGGGGGGTGGGGGGGTGTATGACTGTTGGGGTATGTGTTGTTGAGCCTAGAGGCAGTTTTGCGGGAGATGTTCATGGCATGAATGCAGGTGTTGGAGCTAGTGTGACTGTAAGCGTTACTGGATGGGAGTTGCAACTGTTCCGGACAGCGGAGAGACTTGTACTTGGTACGATACGAGTAAGGGCTGGCGACCTGGCCATGATCTTTTTTCAGGAGTACGATGGTGAGCATGGGTGATGACGCCTTGAATAACGTCTCAATATTGTCCTGGAATGTTCGAGGCCTTAATGACCCCAGAAAATGCAGAAATGTACTTGCATATTTAGATAGGCATCGTGTGAAGATAGCGTTGCTTCAGGTAACCCACCTGAACCCGCGGAGCGACCCTAAATTCGCATGTAGATGGGCACTTGTGAGGGAGTTTTCCTCATATTCCACTTACTCGAGAGGTACAGTCATCCTGATCAATAAAGCACTGCCGTTCCAAAAGTTGGGAGCGAGGGTGGACACTGAGGGGAGGTATGTGATCCTTTGGGGCAGACTGGGCACTGATGTGATCATAATTGTGAATTGTTATGCGCCCAATATTGACACACCCGGTTTCTTCCTAGCATTGTGGGGTCATGTATTGGAGATCGAAGCCACACACATTATCTGGGGGGGGGACTTCAACCTGTCACTGACTCCTGGGGCAGATAGGTCAGATGGGAGTGGACAGTACAACACGAAAGCTCGAGACACACTTCAAGGTATACTGACTGAGGCAGGGCTAATAGATAGCTGGAGGCACACGCACCCCGCGTCTAGAGAAGGCACGCATTTCACGACACACGCACGCTCATGGGCGAGGATTGACTACTGCTTTATCTCGCGAGGCCTGGCTGGGGGTGTCGTTCAGGTGAAACATCTACCTCGTACCTACTCTGACCACTGCCCTGTTTTGGCTGTATTAGAGATGCCTGGATATGCCAGAGTGCCTCCGCCATGGCGGCTTTTCCCCTCTGCCCTGCTAGACCCTATCTTTAAGCATGAACTTGGTGAGGAGATAGAAGCTTTCTTCCCTAGAAATAAGGGGTCAGTCGATAAGGTGGAAATGATTTGGGAAGCCTTTAAGGTGACTGTAAGGGGCGTCACGATTGCTAAGAGTTGCGGTATACTTAGGGACATAGTGCGCACGTTGACTAAACTTGAATTGGAACTTAAAGCTCTAGAGGCGGAGATGGTCAGAAATCCTTGCCCTGACCTGGTGGAGGAATTTAGAACCAAGCTCTCGTCCTTTGAGGAGGAAGCTGCTAGGGAGGTGAAGTTCCGAGGCAAGTACTGGACGGCTAGGCGATATTGCGAGGGGGACCGGCCGGGAAAGGTACTCGCGGCGCTCACTAGGCATCAGCGCTATGCCACCCACATATTGGAAATCACTGATGGCAAGGGTGGGACCTACCAGGACACTAAAAGGATACAGGACACCTTCCTGCAGCACTACAAACGGTTATATTCCACGCAGCAGGAGGGTGACGTGGAGTTCGGGAACTTCCTAGACGACATAGCGCTGTGTTGGCTGAGCGACAGCGACAGGGCATTCCTGGGATGTCCTTTCGAACTAGATGAGATTAGGGAAGCTATCATGTCCCTCAGCAATGGCAAAGCTGCAGGGCTGGACGGCCTTCCAGCCGAATTCTACAAGTGTTACATCGACATCATGGCACCGGTTCTAAAGGAAGTCTTTGAAGAGTCGCTGGAGGTGGGGATACTACCAGGCTCAATGAGGGAGGTAGCGATCACCTCACTTCTGAAACCAGGGAAAAACCCGTTAGATACCGACGCCTATAGACCCCTTTCGCTGCTGAATTGCGACGCAAAAATACTTGCTAAAGTGTTGGCGACTAGGCTGTCCCTACTCATGACTACCCTGGTGCTACCAGACCAATCTGGCTTTGTGCCGGGGCGAGCCACATCGCATAACCTTCGCACACTGTTCTCCCTTATACCCACCATTGCGCCTGAGCTGCCTGTCGCTGCTGTGTTTTTGGACGCCACCAAAGCGTTCGATTCAGTGGAGTGGGGCTATCTCATGGCTGTCTTGATTAGAATGGGGTTCCCTCGGATATTCATCTCATGGGTGAAACTGCTCTACACTTCCCCAGTCGCCAGAGTCATCATAAATGGTGTGCTTTCTACACAGATGCCGATCACAAGAGGGACCAGGCAGGGCTGCCCCCTGTCGCCCCTGCTTTTTGCCTTGGCAATTGAGCCATTGGCATGCAGGATCCGGCAATTACATAAGGCCAGCGCCTTTAACTGTAACCAAAGGCAGATAGGAATTTCCCTGTATGCGGATGACGTTACACTGTATGTGCGGCACCCACAGCAAAACCTTAACCCACTTCTAAGAGAATTTATAGTATTTGGCGGCATATCCGGAGTGCACATTAATTGGAAGAAGTCGCAATTCTTTCCCCTCACGGCCTCGGTTGACCGATTCCTATTGGACTACCCCCTAGAGTGATGCAGCTCGGAACTAAGATACCTGGGCATTGAGATATCGCTCAATAAAGAGGACACTATCCGGCTGAATTACGGAGTGGCTATTTCACAATTGACCGACAATGTGACTCGCTGGTTGGCCCTCCCGCTTTCGATGGCAGGCAGAGCCTCCCTGATTAAGATGGTCATCCTTCCGCGTTTCCTGTACCTTTTCCAGAACATTCCCTACTACCCGGGGACCTATTTCTTTAAGAAACTGCGAACTGAGCTACTTCGCCTCTTTTGGGGAGGTAAACAACTGCGACTTAGTTGGGCTGTTCTGACACAGCCGTACGACAAGGGCGGATTCGATGTGCCGGACCTTGAAGTGTACTATCTCAGTGCCCAGGCGCAGTACGCCTATCACTGGGTTAGCCCCGCTCCCTTTATGCCGCAGGTTGCTGCCGAAGATTGGATAGTGCATCCGCTTCCGCTCAAAGGCATGCTCATGGGAGTGATTAGTGATGTCGAGACGCCTGCCACCACAGTTACTTGTACTATTGACTCCTGGAGGAGAGTGACTAAACTGCTTGGAGCTCCCATGCTTTATTCACCTGCAATGCCCCTTGTGTACCACCCGAGGCTATCACTGTTACTGGAAAATGGATTTCGGTCCATGTGTAAGCGCGTCCACCTTAGTACATGGGGTGATTTGTTCCAGGACGGGATATTCCGTACCAAAGATCAGATATTTCGGGCTGGTCCCCCGACACCGATGGAGGTGTTTTACTATATTAGACTTCGTCAGGGTATGCGTGACATACTCCCAAGCTTCCCAGAGGAACCGGGGACAGTTTTGCCTTTGCATGTGTTATTGGTGTCGAATGGGAGACACTTGGTGTCAAAACTGTGTACTAACATCCGCGCGCAGCGTCCACCAGCTGTGTCCAAGGCGCGGGATGACTGGAGTTCTGAACTAAATACTGAACTCACTGACGAGCAGTGGAAGTATTGCTGCTCGGTCACGGCTAACATTTCGCCCAGCTGTCGATTGAAAATCATTCACTACAAGTTTATACAGAGATATTATTACACGCCAGTCAGGAAGCTGCGATTTCACCTCTCAGAGGACGATAGGTGCGCACGGTGCCGCACGGAAGGCGCGGGCTTCCTTCATTTGGCCTGGGAGTGTAGAGCGATACAGGAATATTGGACACAGGTACATGCTGCGCTCCAAGTCATGATTGCAGGCCCTATTCCACTGGACCCGGTGATGATGTTGTTGGGGTATACCAAAGACATACCCAAGTCGGACCGTCGGTTTGTGGATCTTGCGCTGCTCCTCGCTAAAAGGAGGATCGCTTGCAGGTGGGGGAGAGGCAGGGCACCAAAGTTTAAAGAATGGCTGGACGACCTCACATACTGCCAAGACCAACATGGCATCTATGCAGACTTGCTGCCCGTCCGCTGTAGACCCAGAGATTTCTGGTCCCCTTTGCAGCTCTACTGGATGTCCCAGGCGACTCACAATGATACCTCTGGGGATGAGGGTCAGTTAGCTGGTCCCTGAACGAATGGATGTTGTCTGATACACGTACACTACTACACATCGCCTAATGGGTGGGAACAGAGTCCCCCTGCTTGGACAGGGGCGGGATGCTTAATGCCGAAATGAGGATGAGGGCTTTGGGACACTCGCAGGTCATGTAATGCTATATACAGAACACACGTTTTTGGCCCTTCCGATATCCTACAACAGTAGACCAGTAGGGGGTATACATACACATTGGGTCCTGCGACTGGACACAGGTAGGGGTGGCCTTTGAATGGTTGGGCACTGGGCTCCGCCTTATGACAGTCATCACTCAGAGTACCTACACACTGAACGCTCACTCGGGTGACGTGAGAATCCACCCTAGATGCCACACATACGACACACTAATATACACAGGGACACTGACGAACGCCTGGTAAGGATTGAGACAGCCGTGAGCCGTGGGTAATGTGACACCTCCCCTTCATGATATGCACTACACTTGTCTGCGAGGATACTGTAATCTCCCTACTCCTTACAACCCTGAGTATGTAGGAGATGTGCCCTAACACAGATGCCTTCACACTACTGACTACTGGGGGATATGTTGCTGTCCAGCCAAAATGTGATAAACCAGCCCATGTGAATGTACGCTTCTCAAATGACTGTACCACAAGTGTCATGCTTTATTGGATTGTTGATGCTGTAAATGTCATGTATCTCTGTTGACCGCAACAAATAAAGGTTTAAAAAAAAAAAAGTATAGGCTGAGAAATAGGCTAGTGCATTGGAAATGTTAAATTAGAAGAAAGTGATAAATATATAGATCCAGAAGTACATCGAAAGTATATAGATACATAAAGGAAGTAAGTATATTTAGATTAAATATATTTATAGAGGCACAGGATGAGAAATAGGGTAGTGCATTGGATATGCTTTTTCAGGAGAAAAGTAACAGACACACAGATCCAAGTACATGGAAGGTATATAGATGCACAATGGAAGTATGTACATGTAGACCAAAGATGATTTTTATTTATTGATTAATATTATTATTATTTTTTTTTCTTTTCTCTTAACAACATAATTATTTTACATGTTTAATAAAGAAATACACAAAGATAGGTACACATCTATAGGGAAAACAAATGCTTATATATAGAGGGATATGCTGTAAATGTATGTTTCTGTATGGTGCTTACGTGGCGAAGAGCCAAATCTTGAGTAGTTTTCTGAAGATAAGGTGGTTGTCGGTGGATCTTATGTTGGGGGGTAAAGAGTTCCATAGTTTGGCTGCTTGAACAGAGAAGTATGTGCCACCCATGGTTTTTTTCTTGTGTGGTGGGATTTTGAGGCGGGATGCTCCTTTAGAGCGAAGGTTCCTTTGTTGAATGTTTTTGGTGATTTTTTTCCTGATGAAGAGTGGTCCTATTCCATGTATTGCTTTGTGGGTAATACAAAGCAGCTTGAACGTGGATCTTCTGGCAACCGGTAACCAATGCAGGACTTTCAAGGCAGGGGAGATGTGGTCTCGTGGTTTGATATGCAAGAGTAGTCTGGCAGCTGAGTTCTGAATCCGTTGTAGTCTTTTCATGGTCGTTAAAGGTGATCCGTGGTAGAGGCTATTGGCGTAATCGAGTTTGGATAGAACAAGGGTGATGGTAGCTCGGACCTTGTGTGGAAATCCCAAATGAGGGAAAATTAGTTGTAGCGTTTTTATAGTAGCAAAGCTTGATCTTGCTAGTTTATCCACTTGAGTTTTCATCGACAGCTTGGAGTGCATGGTCATTCCGAGGTTTCTTACTTCCTTTGATACTTTAGGCAGTGATCCCAGTTCATCAGGCCATGCGGCAAGCGGGTTGTAATTTTTCCAATCGCCACACGTGAGTATTTCAGTTTTTGAAGCATTCAATTTGAGATGGCTCCAAGTCATCCACTGATCCACGGCTCTGAGACAGCTGAAAATTGGTGATTTTCCAATGTCTTTGGGGCATTCCAGTTGAAGGAGTATTTGCATGTCATCTGCATAGTTGTAGCACGCGAGGTGAAATTTATTGATCAGTACTGGTAAAGACTTCATGTAGATGTTGAAAGGCATGGGTGAGATGATAGAACCTAGAGAGACCCCTGCTTTTGTGGAGTACGGTTTGGACGAGAAAGGTGGGGTATGGATGACATTAGTTCTGTTTCAAAGGTAGGACGCAATCCAGTCTAGAGCAGTTCCCTCTATGCCGGCTTCATAAAGTCTTTGTTTCAGAGTGTCATGGTCAACCGTGTCAAAGGCAGCTGAGAGGTCCAAGAGGAATAGCGCAGCAACCCCGTTGTGGTCAACTGTATTCTTTAGGTCATCCCAGATGGCAAGGAGGGCAGATTCAGTGCCTCTTCCCGGACGGAATCCTGTTTGGAAATCTGAAAGAATGTCATTCTGTTCAATGAATTGTGACATCTGGGCGAACGCGGCTCTTTCTATCAGTTTGCCCAGGAAAGGTCCATTTGTAATGGGTCTGTAGTTGTTAGGGTTCAGTGGGTCCAAGTTTGTTTTCTTCATTAAAGGGCGTATGTATGACTTTTTGAGTTCTTCTGGAAATATTCCGGTAGTTAAGGAATCGTTGATGATTCTTCTTACTGGAATGGCAGCAGAGGTTGTTAAAAGAATTGTCTTGAAAGTTTGTGGCGGACAAGGGTTAGAAGGGCTGCCGGCAGGCTTGCTTGCTTTGACCAGGTCCATAAATTCATTGTGTGAGATGTGTTGGAAGGAACGGAGAGGCTTGATTAGAGCATTCTTGGATAGTTGTTTTGTACAAGGGTTAGTGCTGATGCTTTGTTTCTGTTTTAAGTACGAGTCCAACGTGTCTGCTTTGTCCATGTAATGATTTGCCAGTTTGTCTGTGAAATCTTGAGTAACAGGATGAGTTCCTTCTAGGCAATTTGTTTTTCGAAATTCAGTTAGTATTTTATAGAATTCTTTATTTGCACATTTAGCGTTTTGAATTCTGTCTGAATAGTACCTTTTCTTAGCTTTTTTGATAGCCAATTTATATAATCTGTTAATTTTCTGTAGGTGAAGTTTGTCTTGTTTGGCGTTTGTTTTGAGCCAGGTACGTTGCAGCTTTCTAATTTGTTGTTTTATGTCTTTTATTTCTATGTTTCTCCAAGGCGCTTTTTTTCTTTTGTTCTGTTGTGTGGTTTTGAGTGATATCAGGATGTTAAAAGCTTCCTGTAGCCACTCATATAGATTCTGAACAGAATTTATGGTTTCCAAATTATACTGGATGTTAGTTGTTTTTTCCAAGTGTTCCAAATTGAGTTTGTTCCACGGCCGATAGGTGGATGGATGTAAGGTAGTTTTAGGTGAGTTGCTTAGTGTTATTTTATGTTGGAAAGCAGGCAAGTGGTGGTCTGACCATGTGACTGGAGTTATAGTTTGAAAGGTAACTAGTTCAGTATTAGCAAAAAAAATGACATCTAGGATATGTACAGCACTGATGGAGGGGTGTAGCTAGAGCTTGTGGCACCCGGGGCTATCCTTCAGATTGCCGCCCCCTGTGGGGTGCTGGCGAAAAAGGACGGCGAGCACTTGAAAGAGGTCCGAGAGACATGTAGTATTGCCGCTAATAGTTACCTCGATCATGCAAGTTACATGCACATACATGACACGGTCCAAGGCTATATAGCCCCCATCCACAAAATAGTGCCTCCTGTCGCAGAACACCCCCACCTAGCTACAGCGCTGAAGGAAAAGCAGCAGAAGGAAACCCACAAATCACATCAGTTCTACCTACCCTGTTTGTGACATCTCACTCATAACATCACAGCTTGTGCAGGATCCTTGTCCCCTGTCCCCTATCTGCTTAGTTTGGCATGTATGCAAATACTGCATTGCAGTCCCCTGGTATGTTGCAGCTACTACTGCTGAAACAAGCCCAATGGAGTAACCAATGGGTGAGGCATACTGGCCTCAAGGGCAAGGGTCGCTTTATCGCTGGTGGATCCCTGTGCCCCCCAGTGACTCCCTCCACCACAGATTCCCTCACTACCACCATTTAACAGTGCCCCTTAAGTCTCCGTAATCATACTCTGGCTCAGATGCATTTAATTTGATTTACAGCGCCACTGATACCAGTGTAGGGTGTCAGAGCACTTTACATCACACACATTATACAGAGACAATCAATCGTACGTGTGTAAATTACTGTATAGGAAATGTTACATAGGACAAAGGACTACAAGGTGAGGGAGTCACATAACAATCATACTAGTAGTCAGTATAGTTTAATAGTGATTGGTCTGGAGAAAAACACGAACTCAGAATTTAGAATGTAATACCATGGATTGGGTTCTCTTTAATAACCAGAATTGATTGCTATCCAAATGAACCCTTTTTGGAATATTAGTATAATCAAAGACTGGGAAAAAACCATAACGCTTTAATTTATATCTTGCAGTTTGCATGCAGCTCTTAGATGACAATTAATAGCTCACTGTTCTATGTTAAGATTTTGACTTATAAGCTGCAAGTAATAAAAGGATCTCACTGACAAAAGCAGTAGCCCACTGACCAATTTACTTTATGTGCACTTTGTGATCTGCATGGTACATGTTCTTTGCAGCAGGCACATTAAAGTCTCCTTTCCACAGTCAAAACTTCCACTTGACAAAATTCCATCTCCATCTAGGAAGAACATTAATCACCAGTTATCATGACATTTTTATGTTTGCTAAAAATTGCTGGAGGCCAGGAAGGAGGCAGGAAGTGCTTTTAGAAACATAATATACTTGCAAAAATGACACCCCCACCTGAAGTCAACACCTGGATCGCACTAATCGCACCGCTCTAGAGCCACCCTACTCAAGGGTCCTGTTACTTCAGTGACAGAGTCACTGTTGCTCTAGGGTGTGATGCGTCGGCAAGACTGGACCTGAACTTCAGCAGGAATTGTGGATATCAAGCCTTCAAGGTTAACCCACCCTGGCCACCGCTAGGGTCCATCTGATGGTTCCAATGACACCAGGACTTCTAAGGTCTAGTGGGGCCTTCTAAGGTCTAGCATGGGAGTGTGCTCCCTTAGGAGAGTGGTCTGGGGGACTGGTCATGAAGGCTGAACCGGGCTTCCCAGTTCCAAATTCGGCAGCTCTGGCCATATTGCCACATTCTCTCCCCCACTGACCACTAAACTGCCCCACTAAGAGAAACTCGCACTGCCTTCAACTACAACCCAAATGTGCCCCGCTATAAACACTTGGACACAGTTCAAATTGCGCACACGAGTAAAATGCTGCCTGAAAAAAAAAAGCAATAGCATCCTGGAAAAAGCAAACACTCATAGGGAATTCAAGTTTAAGTAAAGCATGTGAAATGTAAGCAGAAACATGACTACCTTATTGGTTTCACATTCATTATTTAGAAATTAATGTGTTTTTACCTTAAAGGTAACAGAAAACAAGAATCCCTGTTTGAACAATTGTAGGCTAGTGTGGCCAAACAGAATAGTTCTGGACGGGGTAGGAGATAAATGAGTGATTATTCTTATCTAAATTAACTCATAGTAGGCTGTTCAAGCAGGCAAGGACTAAACATTCACACAGCAGTATTCAAAAATGTATAAAATATATACTCCACGGGTCAAGATTTGTTGGTTGCACCAAAATTAAAATAATTTATTCCCTCCCAGTATGGGTTACAGTCTACACATAATAAAAAACAGTGAGATTAAAAACCACAAAGGTGGTGATACAATTACTATATGAAAGAACAAAACAGTCGACGCGGCGTTTCGGTGTATTTCTAATTCTTCACACCTTCTTCAGGACTTTTGTAAAATATTCATTCAGTATCTATAAAATTAAAAAATACATTTTACTATATGATCTCATGTCTATGTAATAACCAACAACCTTACGTTCCCACCGCCTTGCTCAAGAATTACACAGCTAATATTGTTATATACATTTCTTATCTACAACCCCTAGACGCAACATCAATGTGATAGAATGGTCATCTTTTTCTTATGATCTAGAAAATTTACAATAATTGCAGCACTTATTATTTTTGCAAACTAAGGGTTTACATTCCCCAAAGTGTTTCTACCATGACCAACTTTACTAACCTGTTTATGTTTATTTCACAGAAAACTTTTGGCCAAGGTATGATGTTCCCGTTGTGCCAATCTTCACCTTCTTACTTTGATGAAGTGGTCTGATATCAAAAATATGCTGCAATTATTGTAAATTTTCTAGATCATAAGAAAAAGATGACCATTCTATCACATTGACGGTGGCTCCTCTGTGTACACGTAGGTTCTCTTCAATTTAATGCGAAGGTAAAACCTCGGACCTATATGTATAATACCGGTTATTTCAATAACATGAAAACATGGGTAAAATCACTAAATTAGTATTCTGTGTTTATTTTTAAACAGCCCATGATACACTATTGAAAGCAATTCAAGCTTAAAGAAAAGGAAAATTTAAAGTCTTGTCCGTATCAAATCAGGTAACTTTGTCCACATGCACAATGATACAGATGCATAGCTCACTAAACCCATGGTTTTTATAGACAACAATACCTGTGAGAGTCCAGCAATAATGCTACAAATGAACTGTGTACTTTTCTGATCAAGAAATGTTGCGTCTAGGGGTTGTAGATAAGAAATGTATATAACAATATTAGCTGTGTAATTCTTGAGCAAGGCGGTGGGAACGTAAGGTTGTTGGTTATTACATAGACATGAGATCATATAGTAAAATGTATTTTTTAATTTTATAGATACTGAATGAATATTTTACAAAAGTCCTGAAGAAGGTGTGAAGAATTAGAAATACACCGAAACGCCGCGTCGACTGTTTTGTTCTTTCATATAGTAATTGTATCACCACCTTTGTGGTTTTTAATCTCACTGTTTTTTATTATGTGTAGACTGTAACCCATACTGGGAGGGAATAAATTATTTTAATTTTGGTGCAACCAACAAATCTTGACCCGTGGAGTATATATTTTATACATTTTTGAATACTGCTGTGTGAATGTTTAGTCCTTGCCTGCTTGAACAGCCTACTATGAATTAATTTAGATAAGAATAATCACTCATTTATCTCCTACCCCGTCCAGAACTATTCTGTTTGGCCACACTAGCCTACAATTGTTCAAACAGGGATTCTTGTTTTCTGTTACAAAGACCCCCTTCCCTGCTATAGACATCAGGGGTACCTCCTTCTGTTTAATTCTATTTTACCTTAAAGGTTACAGACATATCTATAGGGCCTGGAAGGAACCCGTTTCAATGTCCATTGCTTATATCCTTACAAAACGTAAGCAGTATAGTTTAACAAGACCACATCCTTGAACACAGAACCGGGGTACACAATTTGTTTTCTAATCCACCCATCAAGAATATATTGCACAGTACCTCCAGGAATGGTGCACTTCCCCACCCAGGGAAAACAATGTTGAAAGAAAGACAAGAAAACAAAAGTAGCGCTTCACTGGAAAACTCGGTAAAGTGGCGCTAATGTATTTGGGTGTGAATAACATCAATCTGGCCACTTTGCGAACACTCTTTCTTGCTCTATATTGTTTTTGAACTTTTTATTTCTCTCCATCTCCAGGTTGCACTTTCAAATAGAAACATGTCTGAAAAAAACGACATGTCCAGTAAAAGTGTTTTCGTTTTTTTGGATCCATTTCACAGGGAAACAAATAAACGAAAGTAGAGGAAAGAGGGTGCATAACCTTTTCTTGAAGTCACGGTTTTCAGTGAGGAGGAACAAGATAAAAACAGAGGGAGGAAGAGTAAGAAAGAGGGAGGGAGGGAGGGCAGCTGAACACGGCAGAGCAGGAGACATGGATACTGCACTTATCTTCTCTGAGCAAGAAGCAAGAAGCAAGAAGCAAGAGACAAGCCTATTCCTTCTCTGCCCGAACGGCCAGGAACGCCTGGCCTTATCTATTGGCTTTTTCTGCCGTCCTGGGATGAGAGTTTAAACAAAAAAGCAGGAGAACAGAATCCATTAAATTATTGAAGTAGGGGCACGCTGAACTCCCGCCCACTTCTACCACTGACCTTAACTCACTTGACCTTAACTCACTTTATGGGCACTCATCACGCATGAGGGGCCTCGGACCACACATCGCAGGAACATGCTGCTGCTGCCCAGCCCTTCTGTCTTCAAGTTTGCAGCACACACGGGGCAAGGTCAAGGTCAGTCAGCAGCTAAGTAATCAGGGCACTGCCACTGCAGGCAGCGGAGGAGAGAAATAATTCCCAGGGCCTCAGGGGTGCTGCGCCACACAAGAGTTCAAAAGGGCAGAGGCAGGGGGCGGGTGAGGCCTGTGACACCCCCGGGAATTATTTCTCTCCTCCGCTGCCTGCAGTGGCAGTGCACTGATTCCTGCGCCAAGGTGTTACTTAGGCGCGCTCATTGCCCCTTATAAAGGCTGCCATAACAGGCCAGTGCAGCGTGGCCGCCGCCCTCAACATAGTGCCGCCTGGGGCGGACCGCACCCCCACACCGCCTAGCTACGCCAGTGCAGTGATGCGAACCGTGCGAATCCTCGGACTTGAAAGGACGCGATCTACTTCCTCTGCAGGCACTTCAGTGCCTAATTTTCCACCTTCTGACGGGTTCTCCACTCCCATTGATCTTCCGGCAACAGTTTCTAAAAACAGGCGGGCAGGGGGCTTTCTTGAAAGTACTCCAGTCTTATGTATATGAGTATGCGTGTGTGTGTGTGTATGCGAGTGCTTGTGCGTGTTTGTGTGTATGCATGCAAATGAGAAATAAAGAGCCCTGGGAAATTCACAATTTATAGGTGTAGAGCAGCTCCTTTATATGCTCACTTCAAATATTTGCTTTTCTTTGTGTTCAAAAGACTTTATTAAAGGTTTTAAGATATAATAACATTGGCAAATAAAGAACAATATAATAAGCCAATATCAACCTTAAACCATATATAGAAAACTAAAGTCAATAATGTTGGGTAGGGAGGGAGAGAGGGAGAAAGACAATAACTTGTGAAATATATACCCTAGAGTTCTCTTAGTTATAATGAGGCAGCAACTTGGCCAGTGTTGATCGTTCTTTTTACAAATAATGTTTTCAGGTGTGATAGCCCAATAAAGTCAAGTGATCAAAGCAAAGACTTCAAATCCCAGATTGCACTAAAACAATGACTAGCCTAGCTTGAAAATGAGCTGTCTTGGCCACACGTCTTCATATGATAACTTTATTACTACGATACGTTGTTTCAAATATAGTTTTCTCTCCCACAGTTTTCCTACTACATTACGTTGTTAAATATTTCAGCAGCAAACGGTCATCTTTTACAGATTTTGTTGGGAGGAGAAAGTCCCCTGCATGATATATGGACATGTACGGTTGCCTTAAGTGCCCAAGTGCATGTGTATGTTTAAATCAGACTTTTTTTGGGGACCTGGAGTCTCGCTAATCTAGCGTGTGCTCAGAGTCTTAGTCCTGTCCCTGACTTTGTAAGATGCAGGATCTGTTCTGTGATCTGGAGAGGTACATCAGTGGAAGAGTATTACTGCATTCCATTGCCTGCAGGAAGGAGATCCAGGCACTGAAAATAGGAGGATAGAGAAATGGCTACCTAGAAAATCCATGAACACTTTGTTAGCAAGGGGTTGTTGATTAGGTTTTCCTGAGCAATTACATTTGTTTGGTGATAGAGGTAAAACACAGTACTGCATTTTCTGTTGCTCAAAGTGACGAAGTTTCTAAGTCAGGCCGGCCCTTTTCATATCCTTGACTAATGATTCATTAAAGCAGGCAACAACTAGGCACAAATAAGTCATACTTCATTGTGCCCATTGTGCGAACGTGGGTTGTTGGTTGAATGGGGTGTGAGCCCTGGTCAAGCAGCCACACCAATTCTTGTAAGTGTGAGGCACAAGCCAACCTTAAATTCACCTGTGGCCAACCCTCTGAGAGATTCGCTCAGAGCAGTCAGTCTTAACTCAGAGGTAAGGTGTAAAGTATTTGTGCAATACTCCAAACAGTAATAAAGTGAAAACACCACAAAAAGGAGCCTACACCCAATTAGAAAAATAAGATTTTCTTTAATAAATAAAATAAAACAAAAATTCAATTAGTAAAACTGGAGATATTCACTTTTAAATATTGCGGAGAAAATAGCGCAAAGCTCACAAAGTGCTAACTCTTGTTATCTGGTCACGAGGGATTGGGACAAAGTCACAAGTTCGGGCCATCTGCGATGGAGCGTGGGCCAGTATCTTAAACCCTGGTTTGCAGAGCATTGTGATGTTCTGCGTCAAAGTAGCGTCTTGCCAGGACATTTAAAACATAGAAGTACATGTCTAACTTTTTGAATGCCATGCACCCTACCTTTGGGGCTGTGTAGGTGTATTAAAAAGAAGGTTTGACCTGGCAAAAGGTTTATTTTGCCAGGTCAAAATGACAGTTTAAAACTACACACACACATACACAGAGCAGTGGTAGGCCTGAGATCTGTTTAAAGTGTTACGTAAGTGGGTGGTACAATCAGTGCTGCAGGCCCACAAGCTCAAAAACAACAAGTGATGGACCAAATGTGGATCAATGTCACACATTCCCCCAGTCAAAAGATCTGGGCCCAAATCCATCATTTATTTGCAATCCACACCACCCTGGGTTAGACAATGGCGATATGCACATCAGCTCTGACCCTGTTGCCCCATGGGAACAGTCCAGTCCGAACTACAAAAGCCATGTCCTGCCCAGAACGGAATCAAGCATCCGAGGACCGGACCGGTTTCGAGGAAACACCTCTCATCAGCCCGGCTAGCTTGACTCCAAGTGGTGTGGAGTGCCTGGGACCCACGTCTGGGCATCCCCAGCGCACTTAGGGCGGCAATTGCAAAAATAACAAGTGATGGACCGAATGTGGATCAATGTCACACATTCCCCCAGTCAAAAGATCTGGGCCCAAATCCATCGTTTTTTTGCACTCCACACCACCCTGGGTTAGACAATGGCGATATGCAAATCAGCTCTGACCCTGTTGCCCCATGGGAACAGTCCAGTCCGAACTACAAAAGCCATGTCCTTCCCAGAACGGAATCAAGCATCCAAGGACCGGACCGGTTTCGAGGTAACACCTCTCATCAGCCCGGCTAGCTTGACTCCAAGTGGTGTGGAGTGCCTGGGACCCACATCTGGGCATCCCCAGCGCACTTAGGGCGGCAATTGCAAAAACAACAAGTGATGGACCGAATGTGGATCAATGTCACACATTCCCCCAGTCAAAAGATCTGGGCCCAAATCCATCGTTTTTTTGCACTCCACACCACCCTGGGTTAGACAATGGCGATATGCAAATCAGCTCTGACCCTGTTGCCCCATGGGAACAGTCCAGTCCGAACTACAAAAGGCATGTCCTTCCCAGAACGGAATCAAGCATCCGAGGACCGGACCGGTTTCGAGGTAACACCTCTCATCAGCCCGGCTAGCGTGACTCCAAGTGGTGTGGAGTGCCTGGGACCCACGTCTGGTCATCCCCAGCGCACTTAGGGCGGCAATTGCAAAAACAACAAGTGATGGACCGAATGTGGATCAATGTCACACATTCCCCCAGTCAAAAGATCTGGGCCCAAATCCATCGTTTTTTTGCACTCCACACCACCCTGGGTTAGACAATGGCGATATGCAAATCAGCTCTGACCCTGTTGCCCCATGGGAACAGTCCAGTCCGAACTACAAAAGCCATGTCCTTCCCAGAACGGAATCAAGCATCCGAGGACCGGACCGGTTTCGAGGTAACACCTCTCATCAGCCCGGCTAGCTTGACTCCAAGTGGTGTGGAGTGCCTGGGACCCACGTCTGAGCATCCCCAGCGCACTTAGGGCGGCAATTGCAAAAACAACAAGTGATGGACCGAATGTGGATCAATGTCACACATTCCCCCAGTCAAAAGATCTGGGCCCAAATCCATCATTTTTTTGCACTCCACACCACCCTGGGTTAGACAATGGCGATATGCAAATCAGCTCTGACCCTGTTGCCCCATGGGAACAGTCCAGTCCGAACTACAAAAGCCATGTCCTTCCCAGAACGGAATCAAGCATCCGAGGACCGGACCGGTTTCGAGGTAACACCTCTCATCAGCCCGGCTAGCTTGACTCCAAGTGGTGTGGAGTGCCTGGGACCCACGTCTGGGCATCCCCAGCGCACTTAGGGCGGCAATTGCAAAAATAACAAGTGATGGACCGAATGTGGATCAATGTCACACATTCCCCCAGTCAAAAGATCTGGGCCCAAATCCATCGTTTTTTTGCACTCCACACCACCCTGGGTTAGACAATGGCGATATGCAAATCAGCTCTGACCCTGTTGCCCCATGGGAACAGTCCAGTCCGAACTACAAAAGCCATGTCCTTCCCAGAACGGAATCAAGCATCCAAGGACCGGACCGGTTTCGAGGTAACACCTCTCATCAGCCCGGCTAGCTTGACTCCAAGTGGTGTGGAGTGCCTGGGACCCACATCTGGGCATCCCCAGCGCACTTAGGGCGGCAATTGCAAAAACAACAAGTGATGGACCGAATGTGGATCAATGTCACACATTCCCCCAGTCAAAAGATCTGGGCCCAAATCCATCGTTTTTTTGCACTCCACACCACCCTGGGTTAGACAATGGCGATATGCAAATCAGCTCTGACCCTGTTGCCCCATGGGAACAGTCCAGTCCGAACTACAAAAGGCATGTCCTTCCCAGAACGGAATCAAGCATCCGAGGACCGGACCGGTTTCGAGGTAACACCTCTCATCAGCCCGGCTAGCGTGACTCCAAGTGGTGTGGAGTGCCTGGGACCCACGTCTGGTCATCCCCAGCGCACTTAGGGCGGCAATTGCAAAAACAACAAGTGATGGACCGAATGTGGATCAATGTCACACATTCCCCCAGTCAAAAGATCTGGGCCCAAATCCATCGTTTTTTTGCACTCCACACCACCCTGGGTTAGACAATGGCGATATGCAAATCAGCTCTGACCCTGTTGCCCCATGGGAACAGTCCAGTCCGAACTACAAAAGCCATGTCCTTCCCAGAACGGAATCAAGCATCCGAGGACCGGACCGGTTTCGAGGTAACACCTCTCATCAGCCCGGCTAGCTTGACTCCAAGTGGTGTGGAGTGCCTGGGACCCACGTCTGAGCATCCCTAGCGCACTTAGGGCGGCAATTGCAAAAACAACAAGTGATGGACCGAATGTGGATCAATGTCACACATTCCCCCAGTCAAAAGATCTGGGCCCAAATCCATCATTTTTTTGCACTCCACACCACCCTGGGTTAGACAATGGCGATATGCAAATCAGCTCTGACCCTGTTGCCCCATGGGAACAGTCCAGTCCGAACTACAAAAGCCATGTCCTTCCCAGAACGGAATCAAGCATCCGAGGACCGGACCGGTTTCGAGGTAACACCTCTCATCAGCCCGGCTAGCTTGACTCCAAGTGGTGTGGAGTGCCTGGGACCCACGTCTGGGCATCCCCAGCGCACTTAGGGCGGCAATTGCAAAAATAACAAGTGATGGACCGAATGTGGATCAATGTCACACATTCCCCCAGTCAAAAGATCTGGGCCCAAATCCATCGTTTTTTTGCACTCCACACCACCCTGGGTTAGACAATGGCGATATGCAAATCAGCTCTGACCCTGTTGCCCCATGGGAACAGTCCAGTCCGAACTACAAAAGGCATGTCCTTCCCAGAACGGAATCAAGCATCCGAGGACCGGACCGGTTTCGAGGTAACACCTCTCATCAGCCCGGCTAGCGTGACTCCAAGTGGTGTGGAGTGCCTGGGACCCACGTCTGGTCATCCCCAGCGCACTTAGGGCGGCAATTGCAAAAACAACAAGTGATGGACCGAATGTGGATCAATGTCACACATTCCCCCAGTCAAAAGATCTGGGCCCAAATCCATCGTTTTTTTGCACTCCACACCACCCTGGGTTAGACAATGGCGATATGCAAATCAGCTCTGACCCTGTTGCCCCATGGGAACAGTCCAGTCCGAACTACAAAAGCCATGTCCTTCCCAGAACGGAATCAAGCATCCGAGGACCGGACCGGTTTCGAGGTAACACCTCTCATCAGCCCGGCTAGCTTGACTCCAAGTGGTGTGGAGTGCCTGGGACCCACGTCTGAGCATCCCCAGCGCACTTAGGGCGGCAATTGCAAAAACAACAAGTGATGGACCGAATGTGGATCAATGTCACACATTCCCCCAGTCAAAAGATCTGGGCCCAAATCCATCATTTTTTTGCACTCCACACCACCCTGGGTTAGACAATGGCGATATGCAAATCAGCTCTGACCCTGTTGCCCCATGGGAACAGTCCAGTCCGAACTACAAAAGCCATGTCCTTCCCAGAACGGAATCAAGCATCCGAGGACCGGACCGGTTTCGAGGTAACACCTCTCATCAGCCCGGCTAGCTTGACTCCAAGTGGTGTGGAGTGCCTGGGACCCACGTCTGGGCATCCCCAGCGCACTTAGGGCGGCAATTGCAAAAATAACAAGTGATGGACCGAATGTGGATCAATGTCACACATTCCCCCAGTTAAAAGATCTGGGCCCAAATCCATCGTTTTTTTGCACTCCACACCACCCTGGGTTAGACAATGGCGATATGCAAATCAGCTCTGACCCTGTTGCCCCATGGGAACAGTCCAGTCCGAACTACAAAAGCCATGTCCTTCCCAGAACGGAATCAAGCATCCGAGGACCGGACCGGTTTCGAGGTAACACCTCTCATCAGCCAGGCTAGTTTGACTCCAAGTGGTGTGGAGTGCCTTGGACCCACGTCTGGGCATCCCCAGCGCACTTAGGGCGGCAATTGCAAAAACAACAAGTGATGGACCGAATGTAGATCAATGTCACACATTCCCCCAGTCAAAAGATCTGGGCCCAAATCCTTTGTTTTTTTGCACTCCACACCACCCTGGGTTAGACAATGGCGATATGCAAATCAGCTCTGACCCTGTTGCCCCATGGGAACAGTCCAGTCCGAACTACAAAAGCCATGTCCTTCCCAGAACGGAATCAAGCATCCGAGGACCGGACCGGTTTCGAGGTAACACCTCTCATCAGCCCGGCTAGCTTGACTCCAAGTGGTGTGGAGTGCCTGGGACCCACGTCTGGGCATCCCCAGCGCACTTAGGGCGGCAATTGCAAAAACAACAAGTGATGGACCGAATGTGGATCAATGTCACACATTCCCCCAGTCAAAAGATCTGGGCCCAAATCCATCGTTTTTTTGCACTCCACACCACCCTGGGTTAGACAATGGCGATATGCAAATCAGCTCTGACCCTGTTGCCCCATGGGAACAGTCCAGTCCGAACTACAAAAGCCATGTCCTTCCCAGAACGGAATCAAGCATCCGAGGACCGGACCGGTTTCGAGGTAACACCTCTCATCAGCCCGGCTAGCTTGACTCCAAGTGGTGTGGAGTGCCTGGGACCCACGTCTGGGCATCCCCAGCGCACTTAGGGCGGCAATTGCAAAAACAACAAGTGATGGACCGAATGTGGATCAATGTCACACATTCCCCCAGTCAAAAGATCTGGGCCCAAATCCATCGTTTTTTTGCACTCCACACCACCCTGGGTTAGACAATGGCAATATGCAAATCAGCTCTGACCCTGTTGCCCCAATGGGAAAAGTCCAGTCCGAACTACAAAAGCCATGTCCTTCAAGAACGGAATCAAGCATCCGAGGACCGGACCGGTTTCGAGGTAACACCTCTCATCAGCCCGGCTAGCTTGACTCCAAGTGGTGTGGAGTGCCTGGGACCCACGTCTGGGCATCCCCAGCGCACTTAGGGCGGCAATTGCAAAAACAACAAGTGATGGACCGAATGTGGATCAATGTCACACATTCCCCCAGTCAAAAGATCTGGGCCCAAATCCATCGTTTTTTTGCACTCCACACCACCCTGGGTTAGACAATGGCGATATGCAAATCAGCTCTGACCCTGTTGCCCCATGGGAACAGTCCAGTCCGAACTACAAAAGCCATGTCCTTCCCAGAACGGAATCAAGCATCCGAGGACCGGACCGGTTTCGAGGTAACACCTCTCATCAGCCCGGCTAGCTTGACTCCAAGTGGTGTGGAGTGCCTGGGACCCACGTCTGGGCATCCCCAGCGCACTTAGGGCGGCAATTGCAAAAACAACAAGTGATGGACCGAATGTGGATCAATGTCACACATTCCCCCAGTCAAAAGATCTGGGCCCAAATCCATCGTTTTTTTGCACTCCACACCACCCTGGGTTAGACAATGGCGATATGCAAATCAGCTCTGACCATGTTGCCCCATGGGAACAGTCCAGTCCGAACTACAAAAGCCATGTCCTTCCCAGAACGGAATCAAGCATCCAAGGACCGGACCGGTTTCGAGGTAACACCTCTCATCAGCCCGGCTAGCTTGACTCCAAGTGGTGTGGAGTGCCTGGGACCCACGTCTGGGCATCCCCAGCGCACTTAGGGCGGCAATTGCAAAAACAACAAGTGATGGACCGAATGTGGATCAATGTCACACATTCCCCCAGTCAAAAGATCTGGGCCCAAATCCATCGTTTTTTTGCACTCCACACCACCCTGGGTTAGACAATGGCGATATGCAAATCAGCTCTGACCCTGTTGCCCCATGGGAACAGTCCAGTCCGAACTACAAAAGCCATGTCCTTCCCAGAACGGAATCAAGCATCCGAGGACCGGACCGGTTTCGAGGTAACACCTCTCATCAGCCCGGCTAGCTTGACTCCAAGTGGTGTGGAGTGCCTGGGACCCACGTCTGGGCATCCCCAGCGCACTTAGGGCGGCAATTGCAAAAACAACAAGTGATGGACCGAATGTGGATCAATGTCACACATTCCCCCAGTCAAAAGATCTGGGCCCAAATCCATCGTTTTTTTGCACTCCACACCACCCTGGGTTAGACAATGGCGATATGCAAATCAGCTCTGACCCTGTTGCCCCATGGGAACAGTCCAGTCCGAACTACAAAAGCCATGTCCTTCCCAGAACGGAATCAAGCATCCGAGGACCAGACCGGTTTCGAGGTAACACCTCTCATCAGCCCGGCTAGCTTGACTCCAAGTGGTGTGGAGTGCCTGGGACCCACGTCTGGGCATCCCCAGCGCACTTAGGGCGGCAATTGCAAAAACAACAAGTGATGGACCGAATGTGGATCAATGTCACACATTCCCCCAGTCAAAAGATCTGGGCCCAAATCCATCGTTTTTTTGCACTCCACACCACCCTGGGTTAGACAATGGCGATATGCAAATCAGCTCTGACCCTGTTGCCCCATGGGAAAAGTCCAGTCCGAACTACAAAAGCCATGTCCTTCCCAGAACGGAATCAAGCATCCGAGGACCGGACCGGTTTGAGGTAACACCTCTCATCAGCCCGGCTAGCTTGACTCCAAGTGGTGTGGAGTGCCTGGGACCCACGTCTGGGCATCCCCAGCGCACTTAGGGCGGCAATTGCAAAAACAACAAGTGATGGACCGAATGTGGATCAATGTCACACATTCCCCCAGTCAAAAGATCTGGGCCCAAATCCATCGTTTTTTTGCACTCCACACCACCCTGGGTTAGACAATGGCGATATGCAAATCAGCTCTGACCCTGTTGCCCCATGGGAACAGTCCAGTCCGAACTACAAAAGCCATGTCCTTCCCAGAACGGAATCAAGCATCCGAGGACCGGACCGGTTTCGAGGTAACACCTCTCATCAGCCCGGCTAGCTTGACTCCAAGTGTTGTGGAGTGCCTGGGACCCACGTCTGAGCATCCTCAGCGCACTTAGGGCGGCAATTGCAAAAACAACAAGTGATGGACCGAATGTGGATCAATGTCACACATTCCCCCAGTCAAAAGGTCTGGGCCCAAATCCATCGTTTTTTTGCACTCCACACCACCCTGGGTTAGACAATGGCGATATGCAAATCAGCTCTGACCCTGTTGCCCCATGGGAACAGTCCAGTCCGAACTACAAAAGCCATGTCCTTCCCAGAACGGAATCAAGCATCCGAGGACCGGACCGGTTTCGAGGTAACACCTCTCATCAGCCCGGCTAGCTTGACTCCAAGTGGTGTGGAGTGCCTGGGACCCACGTCTGGGCATCCCCAGCGCACTTAGGGCGGCAATTGCAAAAACAACAAGTGATGGACCGAATGTGGATCAATGTCACACATTCCCCCAGTCAAAAGATCTGGGCCCAAATCCATCGTTTTTTTGCACTCCACACCACCCTGGGTTAGACAATGGCGATATGCAAATCAGCTCTGACCATGTTGCCCCATGGGAACAGTCCAGTCCGAACTACAAAAGCCATGTCCTTCCCAGAACGGAATCAAGCATCCGAGGACCAGACCGGTTTCGAGGTAACACCTCTAATCCGCCCGGCTAGCTTGACTCCAAGTGGTGTGGAGTGCCTGGGACCCACGTCTGGGCATCCCCAGCGCACTTAGGGCGGCAATTGCAAAAACAACAAGTGATGGACCGAATGTGGATCAATGTCACACATTCCCCCAGTCAAAAGATCTGGGCCCAAATCCATCGTTTTTTTGCACTCCACACCACCCTGGGTTAGACAATGGCGATATGCAAATCAGCTCTGACCCTGTTGCCCCATGGGAACAGTCCAGTCCGAACTACAAAAGCCATGTCCTTCCCAGAACGGAATCAAGCATCCGAGGACCGGACCGGTTTCGAGGTAACACCTCTCATCAGCCCGGCTAGCTTGACTCCAAGTGGTGTGGAGTGCCTGGGACCCACGTCTGGGCATCCCCAGCGCACTTAGGGCGGCAATTGCAAAAACAACAAGTGATGAACCGAATGTGGATCAATGTCACACATTCCCCCAGTCAAAAGATCTGGGCCCAAATCCATCGTTTTTTTGCACTCCACACCACCCTGGGTTAGACAATGGCGATATGCAAATCAGCTCTGACCCTGTTGCCCCATGGGAACAGTCCAGTCCGAACTACAAAAGCCATGTCCTTCCCAGAACGGAATCAAGCATTCGAGGACCAGACCGGTTTCGAGGTAACACCTCTCATCAGCCCGGCTAGCTTGACTCCAAGTGGTGTGGAGTGCCTGGGACCCACGTCTGGGCATCCCCAGCGCACTTAGGGCGGCAATTGCAAAAACAACAAGTGATGGACCGAATGTGGATCAATGTCACACATTCCCCCAGTCAAAAGATCTGGGCCCAAATCCATCGTTTTTTTGCACTCCACACCACCCTGGGTTAGACAATGGCGATATGCAAATCAGCTCTGACCCTGTTGCCCCATGAGAACAGTCCAGTCCGAACTACAAAAGCCATGTCCTTCCCAGAACGGAATCAAGCATCCGAGGACCGGACCGGTTTCGAGGTAACACCTCTCATCAGCCCGGCTAGCTTGACTCCAAGTGGTGTGGAGTGCCTGGGACCCACGTCTGGGCATCCCCAGCGCACTTAGGGCGGCAATTGCAAAAACAACAAGTGATGGACCGAATGTGGATCAATGTCACACATTCCCCCAGTCAAAAGATCTGGGCCCAAATCCATCGTTTTTTTGCACTCCACACCACCCTGGGTTAGACAATGGCGATATGCAAATCAGCTCTGACCCTGTTGCCCCATGGGAACAGTCCAGTCCGAACTACAAAAGCCATGTCCTTCCCAGAACGGAATCAAGCATCCGAGGACCGGACCGGTTTCGAGGTAACACCTCTCATCAGCCCGGCTAGCTTGACTCCAAGTGGTGTGGAGTGCCTGGGACCCACGTCTGGGCATCCCCAGCGCACTTAGGGCGGCAATTGCAAAAACAACAAGTGATGGACCGAATGTGGATCAATGTCACACATTCCCCCAGTCAAAAGGTCTGGGCCCAAATCCATCGTTTTTTCGCACTCCACACCACCCTGGGTTAGACAATGGCGATATGCAAATCAGCTCTGACCCTGTTGCCCCATGGGAACAGTCCAGTCCGAACTACAAAAGCCATGTCCTTCCCAGAACGGAATGAAGCATCCGAGGACCGGACCGGTTTCGAGGTAACACCTCTCATCAGCCCGGCTAGCTTGACTCCAAGTGGTGTGGAGTGCCTGGGACCCACGTCTGGGCATCCCCAGCGCACTTAGGGCGGCAATTGCAAAAACAAAAAGTGATGGACCGAATGTGGATCAATGTCACACATTCCCCCAGTCAAAAGATCTGGGCCCAAATCCATCGTTTTTTTGCACTCCACACCACCCTGGGTTAGACAATGGCGATATGCAAATCAGCTCTGACCCTGTTGCCCCATGGGAACAGTCCAGTCCGAACTACAAAAGCCATGTCCTTCCCAGAACGGAATCAAGCATCCGAGGACCAGACCGGTTTCGAGGTAACACCTCTCATCAGCCCGGCTAGCTTGACTCCAAGTGGTGTGGAGTGCCTGGGACCCACGTCTGGGCATCCCCAGCGCACTTAGGGCGGCAATTGCAAAAACAACAAGTGATGGACCGAATGTGGATCAATGTCACACATTCCCCCAGTCAAAAGATCTGGGCCCAAATCCATCGTTTTTTTGCACTCCACACCACCCTGGGTTAGACAATGGCGATATACAAATCAGCTCTGACCCTGTTGCCCCATGGGAACAGTCCAGTCCGAACTACAAAAGCCATGTCCTTCCCAGAACGGAATCAAGCATCCGAGGACCGGACCGGTTTCGAGGTAACACCTCTCATCAGCCCGGCTAGTTTGACTCCAAGTGGTGTGGAGTGCCTTGGACCCACGTCTGGGCATCCCCAGCGCACTTAGGGCGGCAATTGCAAAAACAACAAGTGATGGACCGAATGTGGATCAATGTCACACATTCCCCCAGTCAAAAGATCTGGGCCCAAATCCATCGTTTTTTTGCGCTCCACACCACCCTGGGTTAGACAATGGCGATATGCAAATCAGCTCTGACCCTGTTGCCCCATGGGAACAGTCCAGTCCGAACTACAAAAGCAATGTCCTTCCCTGAACGGAATCAAGCATCCGAGGACCGGACCGGTTTCGAGGTAACACCTCTCATCAGCCCGGCTAGCTTGACTCCAAGTGGTGTGGAGTGCCTGGGACCCACGTCTGGGCATCCCCAGCGCACTTAGGGCGGCAATTGCAAAAACAACAAGTGATGGACCGAATGTGGATCAATGTCACACATTCCCCCAGTCAAAAGATCTGGGCCCAAATCCATCGTTTTTTTGCACTCCACATCACCCTGGGTTAGACAATGGCGATATGCAAATCAGCTCTGACCTTGTTGCCCCATGGGAACAGTCCAGTCCGAACTACAAAAGCCATGTCCTTCCCAGAACGGAATCAAGCATCCGAGGACCGGGCCGGTTTCGAGGTAACACCTCTCATCAGCCCGGCTAGCTTGACTCCAAGTGGTGTGGAGTGCCTGGGACCCACGTCTGGGCATCCCCAGCGCACTTAGGGCGGCAATTGCAAAAACAACAAGTGATGGACCGAATGTGGATCAATGTGACACATTCCCCCAGTCAAAAGGTCAGGGCCCAAATCCATCGTTTTTTTGCACTCCACACCACCCTGGGTTAGACAATGGCGATATGCAAATCAGCTCTGACCCTGTTGCCCCATGGGAACAGTCCAGTCCGAACTACAAAAGCCATGTCCTTCCCAGAACGGAATCAAGCATCCGAGGACCGGACCGGTTTCGAGGTAACACCTCTCATCAGCCCGGCTAGCTTGACTCCAAGTGGTGTGGAGTGCCTGGGACCCACGTCTGGGCACCCCCAGCGCACTTAGGGCGGCAATTGCAAAAACAACAAGTGATGGACCGAATGTGGATCAATGTCACACATTCCCCCAGTCAAAAGATCTGGGCCCAAATCCATCGTTTTTTTGCACTCCACACCACCCTGGGTTAGACAATGGCGATATGCAAATCAGCTCTGACCCTGTTGCCCCATGGGAACAGTCCAGTCCGAACTACAAAAGCCATGTCCTTCCCAGAACGGAATCAAGCATCCGAGGACCGGACCGGTTTCGAGGTAACACCTCTCATCAGCCCGGCTAGCTTGACTCCAAGTGGTGTGGAGTGCCTGGGACCCACGTCTGGGCATCCCCAGCGCACTTAGGGCGGCAATTGCAAAAACAACAAGTGATGGACCGAATGTGGATCAATGTCACACATTCCCCCAGTCAAAAGATCTGGGCCCAAATCCATCGTTTTTTTGCACTCCACACCACCCTGGGTTAGCCAATGGCGATATGCAAATCAGCTCTGACCCTGTTGCCCCATGGGAACAGTCCAGTCCGAACTACAAAAGCCATGTCCTTCCCAGAACGGAATCAAGCATCCGAGGACCAGACCGGTTTCGAGGTAACACCTCTCATCAGCCCGGCTAGCTTGACTCCAAGTGGTGTGGAGTGCCTGGGACCCACGTCTGGGCATCCCCAGCGCATTTAGGGCGGCAATTGCAAAAACAACAAGTGATGGACCGAATGTGGATCAATGTCACACATTCCCCCAGTCAAAAGATCTGGGCCCAAATCCATCGTTTTTTTGCACTCCACACCACCCTGGGTTAGACAATGGCGATATGCAAATCAGCTCTGACCCTGTTGCCCCATGGGAACAGTCCAGTCCGAACTACAAAAGCCATGTCCTTCCCAGAACGGAATCAAGCATCCGAGGACCGGACCGGTTTCAAGGTAACACCTCTCATCAGCCCGGCTAGCTTGACTCCAAGTGGTGTGGAGTGCCTGGGACCCACGTCTGGGCATCCCCAGCGCACTTAGGGCGGAAATTGCAAAAACAACAAGTGATGGACCGAATGTGGATCAATGTCAAACATTCCCCCAGTCAAAAGATCTGGGCCCAAATCCATCGTTTTTTTGCACTCCACACCACCCTGGGTTAGACAATGGCGATATGCAAATCAGCTCTGACCCTGTTGCCCCATGGGAACAGTCCAGTCCGAACTACAAAAGCCATATCCTTCCCAGAACGGAATCAAGCATCCGAGGACCGGACCGGTTTCGAGGTAACACCTCTCATCAGCCCGGCTAGCTTGACTCCAAGTGGTGTGGAGTGCCTGGGACCCACGTCTGGGCATCCCCAGCGCACTTAGGGCGGCAATTGCAAAAACAACAAGTGATGGACCGAATGTGGATCAATGTCACACATTCCCCCAGTCAAAAGATCTGGGCCCAAATCCATCGTTTTTTTGCACTCCACACCACCCTGGGTTAGACAATGGCAATATGCAAATCAGCTCTGACCCTGTTGCCCCAATGGGAAAAGTCCAGTCCGAACTACAAAAGCCATGTCCTTCCAAGAACGGAATCAAGCATCCGAGGACCGGACCGGTTTCGAGGTAACACCTCTCATCAGCCCGGCTAGCTTGACTCCAAGTGGTGTGGAGTGCCTGGGACCCACGTCTGGGCATCCCCAGCGCACTTAGGGCGGCAATTGCAAAAACAACAAGTGATGGACCGAATGTGGATCAATGTCACACATTCCCCCAGTCAAAAGATCTGGGCCCAAATCCATCGTTTTTTTGCACTCCACACCACCCTGGGTTAGACAATGGCGATATGCAAATCAGCTCTGACCCTGTTGCCCCATGGGAACAGTCCAGTCCGAACTACAAAAGCCATGTCCTTCCCAGAACGGAATCAAGCATCCGAGGACCAGACCGGTTTCGAGGTAACACCTCTCATCAGCCCGGCTAGCTTGACTCCAAGTGGTGTGGAGTGCCTGGGACCCACGTCTGGGCATCCCCAGCGCACTTAGGGCGGCAATTGCAAAAACAACAAGTGATGGACCGAATGTGGATCAATGTCACACATTCCCCCAGTCAAAAGATCTGGGCCCAAATCCATCGTTTTTTTGCACTCCACACCACCCTGGGTTAGACAATGGCGATATACAAATCAGCTCTGACCCTGTTGCCCCATGGGAACAGTCCAGTCCGAACTACAAAAGCCATGTCCTTCCCAGAACGGAATCAAGCATCCGAGGACCGGACCGGTTTCGAGGTAACACCTCTCATCAGCCCGGCTAGTTTGACTCCAAGTGGTGTGGAGTGCCTTGGACCCACGTCTGGGCATCCCCAGCGCACTTAGGGCGGCAATTGCAAAAACAACAAGTGATGGACCGAATGTGGATCAATGTCACACATTCCCCCAGTCAAAAGATCTGGGCCCAAATCCATCGTTTTTTTGCGCTCCACACCACCCTGGGTTAGACAATGGCGATATGCAAATCAGCTCTGACCCTGTTGCCCCATGGGAACAGTCCAGTCCGAACTACAAAAGCAATGTCCTTCCCTGAACGGAATCAAGCATCCGAGGACCGGACCGGTTTCGAGGTAACACCTCTCATCAGCCCGGCTAGCTTGACTCCAAGTGGTGTGGAGTGCCTGGGACCCACGTCTGGGCATCCCCAGCGCACTTAGGGCGGCAATTGCAAAAACAACAAGTGATGGACCGAATGTGGATCAATGTCACACATTCCCCCAGTCAAAAGATCTGGGCCCAAATCCATCGTTTTTTTGCACTCCACACCACCCTGGGTTAGACAATGGCGATATGCAAATCAGCTCTGACCTTGTTGCCCCATGGGAACAGTCCAGTCCGAACTACAAAAGCCATGTCCTTCCCAGAACGGAATCAAGCATCCGAGGACCGGGCCGGTTTCGAGGTAACACCTCTCATCAGCCCGGCTAGCTTGACTCCAAGTGGTGTGGAGTGCCTGGGACCCACGTCTGGGCATCCCCAGCGCACTTAGGGCGGCAATTGCAAAAACAACAAGTGATGGACCGAATGTGGATCAATGTGACACATTCCCCCAGTCAAAAGGTCAGGGCCCAAATCCATCGTTTTTTTGCACTCCACACCACCCTGGGTTAGACAATGGCGATATGCAAATCAGCTCTGACCCTGTTGCCCCATGGGAACAGTCCAGTCCGAACTACAAAAGCCATGTCCTTCCCAGAACGGAATCAAGCATCCGAGGACCGGACCGGTTTCGAGGTAACACCTCTCATCAGCCCGGCTAGCTTGACTCCAAGTGGTGTGGAGTGCCTGGGACCCACGTCTGGGCACCCCCAGCGCACTTAGGGCGGCAATTGCAAAAACAGCAAGTGATGGACCGAATGTGGATCAATGTCACACATTCCCCCAGTCAAAAGATCTGGGCCCAAATCCATCGTTTTTTTGCACTCCACACCACCCTGGGTTAGACAATGGCGATATGCAAATCAGCTCTGACCCTGTTGCCCCATGGGAACAGTCCAGTCCGAACTACAAAAGCCATGTCCTTCCCAGAACGGAATCAAGCATCCGAGGACCGGACCGGTTTCGAGGTAACACCTCTCATCAGCCCAGCTAGCTTGACTCCAAGTGGTGTGGAGTGCCTGGGACCCACGTCTGGGCATCCCCAGCGCACTTAGGGCGGCAATTGCAAAAACAACAAGTGATGGGCCGAATGTGGATCAATGTCACACATTCCCCCAGTCAAAAGATCTGGGCCCAAATCCATCGTTTTTTTGCACTCCACACCACCCTGGGTTAGCCAATGGCGATATGCAAATCAGCTCTGACCCTGTTGCCCCATGGGAACAGTCCAGTCCGAACTACAAAAGCCATGTCCTTCCCAGAACGGAATCAAGCATCCGAGGACCAGACCGGTTTCGAGGTAACACCTCTCATCAGCCCGGCTAGCTTGACTCCAAGTGGTGTGGAGTGCCTGGGACCCACGTCTGGGCATCCCCAGCGCATTTAGGGCGGCAATTGCAAAAACAACAAGTGATGGACCGAATGTGGATCAATGTCACACATTCCCCCAGTCAAAAGATCTGGGCCCAAATCCATCGTTTTTTTGCACTCCACACCACCCTGGGTTAGACAATGGCGATATGCAAATCAGCTCTGACCCTGTTGCCCCATGGGAACAGTCCAGTCCGAACTACAAAAGCCATGTCCTTCCCAGAACGGAATCAAGCATCCGAGGACCGGACCGGTTTCAAGGTAACACCTCTCATCAGCCCGGCTAGCTTGACTCCAAGTGGTGTGGAGTGCCTGGGACCCACGTCTGGGCATCCCCAGCGCACTTAGGGCGGAAATTGCAAAAACAACAAGTGATGGACCGAATGTGGATCAATGTCAAACATTCCCCCAGTCAAAAGATCTGGGCCCAAATCCATCGTTTTTTTGCACTCCACACCACCCTGGGTTAGACAATGGCGATATGCAAATCAGCTCTGACCCTGTTGCCCCATGGGAACAGTCCAGTCCGAACTACAAAAGCCATATCCTTCCCAGAACGGAATCAAGCATCCGAGGACCGGACCGGTTTCGAGGTAACACCTCTCATCAGCCCGGCTAGCTTGACTCCAAGTGGTGTGGAGTGCCTGGGACCCACGTCTGGGCATCCCCAGCGCACTTAGGGCGGCAATTGCAAAAACAACAAGTGATGGACCGAATGTGGATCAATGTCACACATTCCCCCAGTCAAAAGATCTGGGCCCAAATCCATCGTTTTTTTGCACTCCACACCACCCTGGGTTAGACAATGGCAATATGCAAATCAGCTCTGACCCTGTTGCCCCAATGGGAAAAGTCCAGTCCGAACTACAAAAGCCATGTCCTTCCAAGAACGGAATCAAGCATCCGAGGACCGGACCGGTTTCGAGGTAACACCTCTCATCAGCCCGGCTAGCTTGACTCCAAGTGGTGTGGAGTGCCTGGGACCCACGTCTGGGCATCCCCAGCGCACTTAGGGCGGCAATTGCAAAAACAACAAGTGATGGACCGAATGTGGATCAATGTCACACATTCCCCCAGTCAAAAGATCTGGGCCCAAATCCATCGTTTTTTTGCACTCCACACCACCCTGGGTTAGACAATGGCGATATGCAAATCAGCTCTGACCCTGTTGCCCCATGGGAACAGTCCAGTCCGAACTACAAAAGCCATGTCCTTCCCAGAACGGAATCAAGCATCCGAGGACCGGACCGGTTTCGAGGTAACACCTCTCATCAGCCCGGCTAGCTTGACTCCAAGTGGTGTGGAGTGCCTGGGACCCACGTCTGGGCATCCCCAGCGCACTTAGGGCGGCAATTGCAAAAACAACAAGTGATGGACCGAATGTGGATCAATGTCACACATTCCCCCAATCAAAAGATCTGGGCCCAAATCCATAGTTTTTTTGCACTCCACACCACCCTGGGTTAGACAATGGCGATATGCAAATCAGCTCTGACCATGTTGCCCCATGGGAACAGTCCAGTCCGAACTACAAAAGCCATGTCCTTCCCAGAACGGAATCAAGCATCCAAGGACCGGACCGGTTTCGAGGTAACACCTCTCATCAGCCCGGCTAGCTTGACTCCAAGTGGTGTGGAGTGCCTGGGACCCACGTCTGGGCATCCCCAGCGCACTTAGGGCGGCAATTGCAAAAACAACAAGTGATGGACCGAATGTGGATCAATGTCACACATTCCCCCAGTCAAAAGATCTGGGCCCAAATCCATCGTTTTTTTGCACTCCACACCACCCTGGGTTAGACAATGGCGATATGCAAATCAGCTCTGACCCTGTTGCCCCATGGGAACAGTCCAGTCCGAACTACAAAAGCCATGTCCTTCCCAGAACGGAATCAAGCATCCGAGGACCGGACCGGTTTCGAGGTAACACCTCTCATCAGCCCGGCTAGCTTGACTCCAAGTGGTGTGGAGTGCCTGGGACCCACGTCTGGGCATCCCCAGCGCACTTAGGGCGGCAATTGCAAAAACAACAAGTGATGGACCGAATGTGGATCAATGTCACACATTCCCCCAGTCAAAAGATCTGGGCCCAAATCCATCGTTTTTTTGCACTCCACACCACCCTGGGTTAGACAATGGCGATATGCAAATCAGCTCTGACCCTGTTGCCCCATGGGAACAGTCCAATCCGAACTACAAAAGCCATGTCCTTCCCAGAACGGAATCAAGCATCCGAGGACCAGACCGGTTTCGAGGTAACACCTCTCATCAGCCCGGCTAGCTTGACTCCAAGTGGTGTGGAGTGCCTGGGACCCACGTCTGGGCATCCCCAGCGCACTTAGGGCGGCAATTGCAAAAACAACAAGTGATGGACCGAATGTGGATCAATGTCACACATTCCCCCAGTCAAAAGATCTGGGCCCAAATCCATCGTTTTTTTGCACTCCACACCACCCTGGGTTAGACAATGGCGATATGCAAATCAGCTCTGACCCTGTTGCCCCATGGGAAAAGTCCGGTCCGAACTACAAAAGCCATGTCCTTCCCAGAACGGAATCAAGCATCCGAGGACCGGACCGGTTTGAGGTAACACCTCTCATCAGCCCGGCTAGCTTGACTCCAAGTGGTGTGGAGTGCCTGGCACCCACGTCTGGGCATCCCCAGCGCACTTAGGGCGGCAATTGCAAAAACAACAAGTGATGGACCGAATGTGGATCAATGTCACACATTCCCCCAGTCAAAAGATCTGGGCCCAAATCCATCGTTTTTTTGCACTCCACACCACCCTGGGTTAGACAATGGCGATATGCAAATCAGCTCTGACCCTGTTGCCCCATGGGAACAGTCCAGTCCGAACTACAAAAGCCATGTCCTTCCCAGAACGGAATCAAGCATCCGAGGACCGGACCGGTTTCGAGGTAACACCTCTCATCAGCCCGGCTAGCTTGACTCCAAGTGGTGTGGAGTGCCTGGGACCCACGTCTGAGCATCCTCAGCGCACTTAGGGCGGCAATTGCAAAAACAACAAGTGATGGACCGAATGTGGATCAATGTCACACATTCCCCCAGTCAAAAGGTCTGGGCCCAAATCCATCGTTTTTTTGCACTCCACACCACCCTGGGTTAGACAATGGCGATATGCAAATCAGCTCTGACCCTGTTGCCCCATGGGAACAGTCCAGTCCGAACTACAAAAGCCATGTCCTTCCCAGAACGGAATCAAGCATCCGAGGACCGGACCGGTTTCGAGGTAACACCTCTCATCAGCCCGGCTAGCTTGACTCCAAGTGGTGTGGAGTGCCTGGGACCCACTTCTGGGCATCCCCAGCGCACTTAGGGCGGCAATTGCAAAAACAACAAGTGATGGACCGAATGTGGATCAATGTCACACATTCCCCCAGTCAAAAGATCTGGGCCCAAATCCATCGTTTTTTTGCACTCCACACCACCCTGGGTTAGACAATGGCGATATGCAAATCAGCTCTGACCATGTTGCCCCATGGGAACAGTCCAGTCCGAACTACAAAAGCCATGTCCTTCCCAGAACGGAATCAAGCATCCAAGGACCGGACCGGTTTCGAGGTAACACCTCTCATCAGCCCGGCTAGCTTGACTCCAAGTGGTGTGGAGTGCCTGGGACCCACGTCTGGGCATCCCCAGCGCACTTAGGGCGGCAATTGCAAAAACAACAAGTGATGGACCGAATGTGGATCAATGTCACACATTCCCCCAGTCAAAAGATCTGGGCCCAAATCCATCGTTTTTTTGCACTCCACACCACCCTGGGTTAGACAATGGCGATATGCAAATCAGCTCTGACCCTGTTGCCCCATGGGAACAGTCCAGTCCGAACTACAAAAGCCATGTCCTTCCCAGAACGGAATCAAGCATCCGAGGACCGGACCGGTTTCGAGGTAACACCTCTCATCAGCCCGGCTAGCTTGACTCCAAGTGGTGTGGAGTGCCTGGGACCCACGTCTGGGCATCCCCAGCGCACTTAGGGCGGCAATTGCAAAAACAACAAGTGATGGACCGAATGTGGATCAATGTCACACATTCCCCCAGTCAAAAGATCTGGGCCCAAATCCATCGTTTTTTTGCACTCCACACCACCCTGGGTTAGACAATGGCGATATGCAAATCAGCTCTGACCCTGTTGCCCCATGGGAACAGTCCAGTCCGAACTACAAAAGCCATGTCCTTCCCAGAACGGAATCAAGCATCCGAGGACCAGACCGGTTTCGAGGTAACACCTCTCATCAGCCTGGCTAGCTTGACTCCAAGTGGTGTGGAGTGCCTGGGACCCACGTCTGGGCATCCCCAGCGCACTTAGGGCGGCAATTGCAAAAACAACAAGTGATGGACCAAATGTGGATCAATGTCACACATTCCCCCAGTCAAAAGATCTGGGCCCAAATCCATCGTTTTTTTGCACTCCACACCACCCTGGGTTAGACAATGGCGATATGCAAATCAGCTCTGACCCTGTTGCCCCATGGGAAAAGTCCGGTCCGAACTACAAAAGCCATGTCCTTCCCAGAACGGAATCTAGCATCCGAGGACTGGACCGGTTTCGAGGTAACACCTCTCATCAGCCCGGCTAGCTTGACTCCAAGTGGTGTGGAGTGCCTGGGACCCACGTCTGGGCATCCCCAGCGCACTTAGGGCGGCAATTGCAAAAACAACAAGTGATGGACCGAATGTGGATCAATGTCACACATTCCCCCAGTCAAAAGATCTGGGCCCAAATCCATCGTTTTTTTGCACTCCACACCACCCTGGGTTAGACAATGGCGATATGCAAATCAGCTCTGACCCTGTTGCCCCATGGGAACAGTCCAGTCCGAACTACAAAAGCCATGTCCTTCCCAGAACGGAATCAAGCATCTGAGGACCGGACCGGTTTCTAGGTAACACCTCTCATCAGCCCGGCTAGCTTGACTCCAAGTGGTGTGGAGTGCCTGGGACCCACGTCTGAGCATCCTCAGCGCACTTAGGGCGGCAATTGCAAAAACAACAAGTGATGGACCGAATGTGGATCAATGTCACACATTCCCCCAGTCAAAAGGTCTGGGCCCAAATCCATCGTTTTTTTGCACTCCACACCACCCTGGGTTAGACAATGGCGATATGCAAATCTGCTCTGACCCTGTTGCCCCATGGGAACAGTCCAGTCCGAACTACAAAAGCCATGTCCTTCCCAGAACGGAATCAAGCATCCGAGGACCGGACCGGTTTCGAGGTAACACCTCTCATCAGCCCGGCTAGCTTGACTCCAAGTGGTGTGGAGTGCCTGGGACCCACGTCTGGGCATCCCCAGCGCACTTAGGGCGGCAATTGCAAAAACAACAAGTGATGGACCGAATGTGGATCAATGTCACACATTCCCCCAGTCAAAAGATCTGGGCCCAAATCCATCGTTTTTTTGCACTCCACACCACCCTGGGTTAGACAATGGCGATATGCAAATCAGCTCTGACCCTGTTGCCCCATGGGAACAGTCCAGTCCGAACTACAAAAGCCATGTCCTTCCCAGAATGGAATCAAGCATCCGAGGACCGGACCGGTTTCGAGGTAACACCTCTCATCAGCCCGGCTAGCTTGACTCCAAGTGGTGTGGAGTGCCTGGGACCCACGTCTGGGCATCCCCAGCGCACTTAGGGCGGCAATTGCAAAAACAACAAGTGATGGACCGAATGTGGATCAATGTCACACATTCCCCCAGTCAAAAGGTCTGGGCCCAAATCCATCGTTTTTTTGCACTCCACACCACCCTGGGTTAGACAATGGCGATATGCAAATCAGCTCTGACCCTGTTGCCCCATGGGAACAGTCCAGTCCGAACTACAAAAGCCATGTCCTTCCCAGAACGGAATGAAGCATCCGAGGACCGGACCGGTTTCGAGGTAACACCTCTCATCAGCCCGGCTAGCTTGACTCCAAGTGGTGTGGAGTGCCTGGGACCCACGTCTGGGCATCCCCAGCGCACTTAGGGCGGCAATTGCAAAAACAACAAGTGATGGACCGAATGTGGATCAATGTCACACATTCCCCCAGTCAAAAGATCTGGGCCCAAATCCATCGTTTTTTTGCACTCCACACCACCCTTGGTTAGACAATGGCGATATGCAAATCAGCTCTGACCCTGTTGCCCCATGGGAACAGTCCAGTCCGAACTACAAAAGCCATGTCCTTCCCAGAACGGAATCAAGCATCCGAGGACCGGACCAGTTTCGAGGTAACACCTCTCATCAGCCCGGCTAGCTTGACTCCAAGTGGTGTGGAGTGCCTGGGACCCACGTCTGGGCATCCCCAGCGCACTTAGGGCGGCAATTGCAAAAACAACAAGTGATGGACCGAATGTGGATCAATGTCACACATTCCCCCAGTCAAAAGGTCTGGGCCCAAATCCATCGTTTTTTTGCACTCCACACCACCCTGGGTTAGACAATGGCGATATGCAAATCAGCTCTGACCCTGTTGCCCCATGGGAACAGTCCAGTCCGAACTACAAAAGCCATGTCCTTCCCAGAACGGAATCAAGCATCCGAGGACCGGACCGGTTTCGAGGTAACACCTCTCATCAGCCCGGCTAGCTTGACTCCAAGTGGTGTGGAGTGCCTGGGACCCACGTCTGGGCATCCCCAGCGCACTTAGGGCGGCAATTGCAAAAACAACAAGTGATGGACCGAATGTGGATCAATGTCACACATTCCCCCAGTCAAAAGATCTGGGCCCAAATCCATCGTTTTTTTGCACTCCACACCACCCTGGGTTAGACAATGGCGATATGCAAATCAGCTCTGACCCTGTTGCCCCATGGGAACAGTCCAGTCCGAACTACAAAAGCCATGTCCTTCCCAGAACGGAATCAAGCATCCAAGGACCGGACCGGTTTCGAGGTAACACCTCTCATCAGCCCGGCTAGCTTGACTCCAAGTGGTGTGGAGTGCCTGGGACCCACGTCTGGGCATCCCCAGCGCACTTAGGGTGGCAATTGCAAAAACAACAAGTGATGGACCGAATGTGGATCAATGTCACACATTCCCCCAGTCAAAAGATCTGGGCCCAAATCCATCGTTTTTTTGCACTCCACACCACCCTGGGTTAGACAATGGCGATATGCAAATCAGCTCTGACCCTGTTGCCCCATGGGAACAGTCCAGTCCGAACTACAAAAGCCATGTCCTTCCCAGAACGGAATCAAGCATCCGAGGACCGGACCGGTTTCGAGGTAACACCTCTCATCAGCCCGGCTAGCTTGACTCCAAGTGGTGTGGAGTGCCTGGGACCCACGTCTGGGCATCCCCAGCGCACTTAGGGCGGCAATTGCAAAAACAACAAGTGATGAACCGAATGTGGATCAATGTCACACATTCCCCCAGTCAAAAGATCTGGGCCCAAATCCATCGTTTTCTTGCACTCCACACCACCCTGGGTTAGACAATGGCGATATGCAAATCAGCTCTGACCCTGTTGCCCCATGGGAACAGTCCAGTCCGAACTACAAAAGCCATGTCCTTCCCAGAACGGAATCAAGCATCCGAGGACCAGACCGGTTTCGAGGTAACACCTCTCATCAGCCCGGCTAGCTTGACTCCAAGTGGTGTGGAGTGCCTGGGACCCACGTCTGGGCATCCCCAGCGCACTTAGGGCGGCAATTGCAAAAACAACAAGTGATGGACCGAATGTGGATCAATGTCACACATTCCCCCAGTCAAAAGATCTGGGCCCAAATCCATCGTTTTTTTGCACTCCACACCACCCTGGGTTAGACAATGGCGATATGCAAATCAGCTCTGACCCTGTTGCCCCATGAGAACAGTCCAGTCCGAACTACAAAAGCCATGTCCTTCCCAGAACGGAATCAAGCATCCGAGGACCGGACCGGTTTCGAGGTAACACCTCTCATCAGCCCGGCTAGCTTGACTCCAAGTGGTGTGGAGTGCCTGGGACCCACGTCTGGGCATCCCCAGCGCACTTAGGGCGGCAATTGCAAAAACAACAAGTGATGGACCGAATATGGATCAATGTCACACATTCCCCCAGTCAAAAGATCTGGGCCCAAATCCATCGTTTTTTTGCACTCCACACCACCCTGGGTTAGACAATGGCGATATGCAAATCAGCTCTGACCCTGTTGCCCCATGGGAACAGTCCAGTCCGAACTACAAAAGCCATGTCCTTCCCAGAACGGAATCAAGCATCCGAGGACCGGACCGGTTTCGAGGAAACACCTCTCATCAGCCCGGCTAGCTTGACTCCAAGTGGTGTGGAGTGCCTGGGACCCACGTCTGAGCATCCCCAGCGCACTTAGGGCGGCAATTGCAAAAACAACAAGTGATGGACCGAATGTGGATCAATGTCACACATTCCCTCAGTCAAAAGGTCTGGGCCCAAATCCATCGTTTTTTTGCACTCCACACCACCCTGGGTTAGACAATGGCGATATGCAAATCAGCTCTGACCCTGTTGCCCCATGGGAACAGTCCAGTCCGAACTACAAAAGCCATGTCCTTTCCAGAACGGAATCAAGCATCCGAGGACCGGACCGGTTTCGAGGTAACACCTCTCATCAGCCCGGCTCGCTTGACTCCAAGTGGTGTGGAGTGCCTGGGACCCACGTCTGGGCATCCCCAGCGCACTTAGGGCGGCAATTGCAAAAACAACAAGTGATGGACCGAATGTGGATCAATGTCACACATTCCCCCAGTCAAAAGATCTGGGCCCAAATCCATCGTTTTTTTGCACTCCACACCACCCTGGGTTAGACAATGGCGATATGCAAATCAGCTCTGACCCTGTTGCCCCATGGGAACAGTCCAGTCCGAACTACAAAAGCCATGTCCTTCCCAGAACGGAATCAAGCATCCGAGGACCGGACCGGTTTCGAGGTAACACCTCTCATCAGCCCGGCTAGCTTGACTCCAAGTGGTGTGGAGTGCCTGGGACCCACGTCTGGGCATCCCCAGCGCACTTAGGGCGGCAATTGCAAAAACAACAAGTGATGGACCGAATGTGGATCAATGTCACACATTCCCCCAGTCAAAAGGTCTGGGCCCAAATCCATCGTTTTTTTGCACTCCACACCACCCTGGGTTAGACAATGGCGATATGCAAATCAGCTCTGACCCTGTTGCCCCATGGGAACAGTCCAGTCCGAAATACAAAAGCCATGTCCTTCCCAGAACGGAATGAAGCATCCGAGGACCGGACCGGTTTCGAGGTAACACCTCTCATCAGCCCGGCTAGCTTGACTCCAAGTGGTGTGGAGTGCCTGGGACCCACGTCTGGGCATCCCCAGCGCACTTAGGGCGGCAATTGCAAAAACAAAAAGTGATGGACCGAATGTGGATCAATGTCACACATTCCCCCAGTCAAAAGATCTGGGCCCAAATCCATCGTTTTTTTGCACTCCACACCACCCTGGGTTAGACAATGGCGATATGCAAATCAGCTCTGACCCTGTTGCCCCATGGGAACAGTCCAGTCCGAACTACAAAAGCCATGTCCTTCCCAGAACGGAATCAAGCATCCGAGGACCGGACCGGTTTCGAGGTAACACCTCTCATCAGCCCGGCTAGCTTGACTCCAAGTGGTGTGGAGTGCCTGGGACCCACGTCTGGGCATCCCCAGCGCACTTAGGGCGGCAATTGCAAAAACAACAAGTGATGGACCGAATGTGGATCAATGTCACACATTCCCCCAGTCAAAAGATCTGGGCCCAAATCCATCGTTTTTTTGCACTCCACACTACCCTGGGTTAGACAATGGCGATATACAAATCAGCTCTGACCCTGTTGCCCCATGGGAACAGTCCAGTCCGAACTACAAAAGCCATGTCCTTCCCAGAACGGAATCAAGCATCCGAGGACCGGACCGGTTTCGAGGTAACACCTCTCATCAGCCCGGCTAGTTTGACTCCAAGTGGTGTGGAGTGCCTTGGACCCACGTCTGGGCATCCCCAGCGCACTTAGGGCGGCAATTGCAAAAACAACAAGTGATGGACCGAATGTGGATCAATGTCACACATTCCCCCAGTCAAAAGATCTGGGCCCAAATCCATCGTTTTTTTGCGCTCCACACCACCCTGGGTTAGACAATGGCGATATGCAAATCAGCTCTGACCCTGTTGCCCCATGGGAACAGTCCAGTCCGAACTACAAAAGCAATGTCCTTCCCTGAACGGAATCAAGCATCCGAGGACCGGACCGGTTTCGAGGTAACACCTCTCATCAGCCCGGCTAGCTTGACTCCAAGTGGTGTGGAGTGCCTGGGACCCACGTCTGGGCATCCCCAGCGCACTTAGGGCGGCAATTGCAAAAACAACAAGTGATGGACCGAATGTGGATCAATGTCACACATTCCCCCAGTCAAAAGATCTGGGCCCAAATCCATCGTTTTTTTGCACTCCACATCACCCTGGGTTAGACAATGGCGATATGCAAATCAGCTCTGACCTTGTTGCCCCATGGGAACAGTCCAGTCCGAACTACAAAAGCCATGTCCTTCCCAGAACGGAATCAAGCATCCGAGGACCGGGCCGGTTTCGAGGTAACACCTCTCATCAGCCCGGCTAGCTTGACTCCAAGTGGTGTGGAGTGCCTGGGACCCACGTCTGGGCATCCCCAGCGCACTTAGGGCGGCAATTGCAAAAACAACAAGTGATGGACCGAATGTGGATCAATGTCACACATTCCCCCAGTCAAAAGATCTGGGCCCAAATCCATCGTTTTTTTGCACTCCACACCACCCTGGGTTAGACAATGGCGATATGCAAATCAGCTCTGACCCTGTTGCCCCATGGGAACAGTCCAGTCCGAACTACAAAAGCCATGTCCTTCCCAGAACGGAATCAAGCATCCGAGGACCGGACCGGTTTCGAGGTAACACCTCTCATCAGCCCGGCTAGCTTGACTCCAAGTGGTGTGGAGTGCCTGGGACCCACGTCTGGGCATCCCCAGCGCACTTAGGGCGGCAATTGCAAAAACAACAAGTGATGGCCCGAATGTGGATCAATGTCACACATTCCCCCAGTCAAAAGATCTGGGCCCAAATCCATCGTTTTTTTGCGCTCCACACCACCCTGGGTTAGACAATGGCGATATGCAAATCAGCTCTGACCCTGTTGCCCCATGGGAACAGTCCAGTCCGAACTACAAAAGCCATGTCCTTCCCAGAACGGAATCAAGCATCCGAGGACCGGACCAGTTTCGAGGTAACACCTCTCATCAGCCCGGCTAGCTTGACTCCAAGTGGTGTGGAGTGCCTGGGACCCACGTCTGGGCATCCCCAGCGCACTTAGGGCGGCAATTGCAAAAACAACAAGTGATGGACCGAATGTGGATCAATGTCACACATTCCCCCAGTCAAAAGATCTGGGCCCAAATCCATCGTTTTTTTGCACTCCACACCACCCTGGGTTAGACAATGGCGATATGCAAATCAGCTCTGACCCTTTTGCCCCATGGGAACAGTCCAGTCCGAACTACAAAAGCCATGTCCTTCCCAGAACAGAATCAAGCATCCGAGGACCGGACCGGTTTCGAGGTAACACCTCTCATCAGCCCGGCTAGCTTGACTCCAAGTGGTGTGGAGTGCCTGGGACCCACGTCTGGGCATCCCCAGCGCACTTAGGGCGGCAATTGCAAAAACAACAAGTGATGGACCGAATGTGGATCAATGTCACACATTCCCCCAGTCAAAAGATCTGGGCCCAAATCCATCGTTTTTTTGCACTCCACACCACCCTGGGTTAGACAATGGCGATATGCAAATCAGCTCTGACCCTGTTGCCCCCATGAGAACAGTCCAGTCCGAACTACAAAAGCCATGTCCTTCCCAGAACGGAATCAAGCATCCGAGGACCGGACCGGTTTCGAGGTAACACCTCTCATCAGCCCGGCTAGCTTGACTCCAAGTGGTGTGGAGTGCCTGGGACCCACGTCTGGGCATCCCCAGCGCACTTAGGGCAGCAAATTGCAAAAACAACAAGTGATGGACCGAATGTGGATCAATGTCACATATTCCCCCAGTCAAAAGATCTGGGCCCAAATCCATCGTTTTTTTGCACTCCACACCACCCTGGGTTAGACAATGGCGATATGCAAATCAGCTCTGACCCTGTTGCCCCATGGGAACAGTCCAGTCCGAACTACAAAAGCCATGTCCTTCCCAGAACGGAATCAAGCATCCGAGGACCGGACCGGTTTCGAGGTAACACCTCTCATCAGCCCGACTAGCTTGACTCCAAGTGGTGTGGAGTGCCTGGGACCCACGTCTGGGCACCCCCAGCGCACTTAGGGCGGCAATTGCAAAAACAACAAGTGATGGACCGAATGTGGATCAATGTCACACATTCCCCCAGTCAAAAGATCTGGGCCCAAATCCATCGTTTTTTTGCACTCCACACCACCCTGGGTTAGACAATGGCGATATGCAAATCAGCTCTGACCCTGTTGCCCCATGGGAACAGTCCAGTCCGAACTACAAAAGCCATGTCCTTCCCAGAACGGAATCAAGCATCCGAGGACCGGACCGGTTTCGAGGTAACACCTCTCATCAGCCCGGCTAGCTTGACTCCAAGTGGTGTGGAGTGCCTGGGACCCACGTCTGGGCATCCCCAGCGCACTTAGGGCGGCAATTGCAAAAACAACAAGTGATGGACCGAATGTGGATCAATGTCACACATTCCCCCAGTCAAAAGATCTGGGCCCAAATCCATCGTTTTTTTGCGCTCCACACCACCCTGGGTTAGACAATGGCGATATGCAAATCAGCTCTGACCCTGTTGCCCCATGGGAACAGTCCAGTCCGAACTACAAAAGCAATGTCCTTCCCTGAACGGAATCAAGCATCCGAGGACCGGACCGGTTTCGAGGTAACACCTCTCATCAGCCCGGCTAGCTTGACTCCAAGTGGTGTGGAGTGCCTGGGACCCACGTCTGGGCATCCCCAGCGCACTTAGGGCGGCAATTGCAAAAACAACAAGTGATGGACCGAATGTGGATCAATGTCACACATCCCCCAGTCAAAAGATCTGGGCCCAAATCCATCGTTTTTTTGCACTCCACATCACCCTGGGTTAGACAATGGCGATATGCAAATCAGCTCTGACCTTGTTGCCCCATGGGAACAGTCCAGTCCGAACTACAAAAGCCATGTCCTTCCCAGAACGGAATCAAGCATCCGAGGACCGGGCCGGTTTCGAGGTAACACCTCTCATCAGCCCGGCTAGCTTGACTCCAAGTGGTGTGGAGAGCCTGGGACCCACGTCTGGGCATCCCCAGCGCACTTAGGGCGGCAATTGCAAAAACAACAAGTGATGGACCGAATGTGGATCAATGTCACACATTCCCCCAGTCAAAAGATCTGGGCCCAAATCCATCGTTTTTTTGCACTCCACACCACCCTGGGTTAGACAATGGCGATATGCAAATCAGCTCTGACCCTGTTGCCCCATGGGAACAGTCCAGTCCGAACTACAAAAGCCATGTCCTTCCCAGAACGGAATCAAGCATCCGAGGACCGGACCGGTTTCGAGGTAACACCTCTCATCAGCCCGGCTAGCTTGACTCCAAGTGGTGTGGAGTGCCTGGGACCCACGTCTGGGCATCCCCAGCGCACTTAGGGCGGCAATTGCAAAAACAACAAGTGATGGCCCGAATGTGGATCAATGTCACACATTCCCCCAGTCAAAAGATCTGGGCCCAAATCCATAGTTTTTTTGCACTCCACACCACCCTGGGTTAGACAATGGCGATATGCAAATCAGCTCTGACCCTGTTGCCCCATGGGAACAGTCCAGTCCGAACTACAAAAGCCATGTCCTTCCCAGAACGGAATCAAGCATCCGAGGACCGGACCAGTTTCGAGGTAACACCTCTCATCAGCCCGGCTAGCTTGACTCCAAGTGGTGTGGAGTGCCTGGGACCCACGTCTGGGCATCCCCAGCGCACTTAGGGCGGCAATTGCAAAAACAACAAGTGATGGACCGAATGTGGATCAATGTCACACATTCCCCCAGTCAAAAGATCTGGGCCCAAATCCATCGTTTTTTTGCACTCCACACCACCCTGGGTTAGACAATGGCGATATGCAAATCAGCTCTGACCCTTTTGCCCCATGGGAACAGTCCAGTCCGAACTACAAAAGCCATGTCCTTCCCAGAACAGAATCAAGCATCCGAGGACCGGACCGGTTTCGAGGTAACACCTCTCATCAGCCCGGCTAGCTTGACTCCAAGTGGTGTGGAGTGCCTGGGACCCACGTCTGGGCATCCCCAGCGCACTTAGGGCGGCAATTGCAAAAACAACAAGTGATGGACCGAATGTGGATCAATGTCACACATTCCCCCAGTCAAAAGATCTGGGCCCAAATCCATCGTTTTTTTGCACTCCACACCACCCTGGGTTAGACAATGGCGATATGCAAATCAGCTCTGACCCTGTTGCCCCCATGGGAACAGTCCAGTCCGAACTACAAAAGCCATGTCCTTCCCAGAACGGAATCAAGCATCCGAGGACCGGACCGGTTTCGAGGTAACACCTCTCATCAGCCCGGCTAGCTTGACTCCAAGTGGTGTGGAGTGCCTGGGACCCACGTCTGGGCATCCCCAGCGCACTTAGGGCAGCAAATTGCAAAAACAACAAGTGATGAACCGAATGTGGATCAATGTCACACATTCCCCCAGTCAAAAGGTCAGGGCCCAAATCCATCGTTTTTTTGCACTCCACACCACCCTGGGTTAGACAATGGCGATATGCAAATCAGCTCTGACCCTGTTGCCCCATGGGAACAGTCCAGTCCGAACTACAAAAGCCATGTCCTTCCCAGAATGGAATCAAGCATCCGAGGACCGGACCGGTTTCGAGGTAACACCTCTCATCAGCCCGGCTAGCTTGACTCCAAGTGGTGTGGAGTGCCTGGGACCCACGTCTGGGCACCCCCAGCGCACTTAGGGCGGCAATTGCAAAAACAACAAGTGATGGACCGAATGTGGATCAATGTCACACATTCCCCCAGTCAAAAGATCTGGGCCCAAATCCATCGTTTTTTTGCACTCCACACCACCCTGGGTTAGACAATGGCGATATGCAAATCAGCTCTGACCCTGTTGCCCCATGGGAACAGTCCAGTCCGAACTACAAAAGCCATGTCCTTCCCAGAACGGAATCAAGCATCCGAGGACCGGACCGGTTTCGAGGTAACACCTCTCATCAGCCCGGCTAGCTTGACTCCAAGTGGTGTGGAGTGCCTGGGACCCACGTCTGGGCATCCCCAGCGCACTTAGGGCGGCAATTGCAAAAACAACAAGTGATGGACCGAATGTGGATCAATGTCACACATTCCCCCAGTCAAAAGATCTGGGCCCAAATCCATCGTTTTTTTGCACTCCACACCACCCTGGGTTAGCCAATGGCGATATGCAAATCAGCTCTGACCCTGTTGCCCCATGGGAACAGTCCAGTCCGAACTACAAAAGCCATGTCCTTCCCAGAACGGAATCAAGCATCCGAGGACCAGACCGGTTTCGAGGTAACACCTCTCATCAGCCCGGCTAGCTTGACTCCAAGTGGTGTGGAGTGCCTGGGACCCACGTCTGGGCATCCCCAGCGCACTTAGGGCGGCAATTGCAAAAACAACAAGTGATGGACCGAATGTGGATCAATGTCACACATTCCCCCAGTCAAAAGATCTGGGCCCAAATCCATCGTTTTTTTGCACTCCACACCACCCTGGGTTAGACAATGGCGATATGCAAATCAGCTCTGACCCTGTTGCCCCATGGGAACAGTCCAGTCCGAACTACAAAAGCCATGTCCTTCCCAGAACGGAATCAAGCATCCGAGGACCGGACCGGTTTCAAGGTAACACCTCTCATCAGCCCGGCTAGCTTGACTCCAAGTGGTGTGGAGTGCCTGGGACCCACGTCTGGGCATCCCCAGCGCACTTAGGGCGGAAATTGCAAAAACAACAAGTGATGGACCGAATGTGGATCAATGTCACACATTCCCCCAGTCAAAAGATCTGGGCCCAAATCCATCGTTTTTTTGCACTCCACACCACCCTGGGTTAGACAATGGCGATATGCAAATCAGCTCTGACCCTTTTGCCCCATGGGAACAGTCCAGTCCGAACTACAAAAGCCATGTCCTTCCCAGAACAGAATCAAGCATCCGAGGACCGGACCGGTTTCGAGGTAACACCTCTCATCAGCCCGGCTAGCTTGACTCCAAGTGGTGTGGAGTGCCTGGGACCCACGTCTGGGCATCCCCAGCGCACTTAGGGCGGCAATTGCAAAAACAACAAGTGATGGACCGAATGTGGATCAATGTCACACATTCCCCCAGTCAAAAGATCTAAGCCCAAATCCATCGTTTTTTTGCACTCCACACCACCCTGGGTTAGACAATGGCGATATGCAAATCAGCTCTGACCCTGTTGCCCCCATGAGAACAGTCCAGTCCGAACTACAAAAGCCATGTCCTTCCCAGAACGGAATCAAGCATCCGAGGACCGGACCGGTTTCGAGGTAACACCTCTCATCAGCCCGGCTAGCTTGACTCCAAGTGGTGTGGAGTGCCTGGGACCCACGTCTGGGCATCCCCAGCGCACTTAGGGCAGCAAATTGCAAAAACAACAAGTGATGGACCGAATGTGGATCAATGTCACATATTCCCCCAGTCAAAAGATCTGGGCCCAAATCCATCGTTTTTTTGCACTCCACACCACCCTGGGTTAGACAATGGCGATATGCAAATCAGCTCTGACCCTGTTGCCCCATGGGAACAGTCCAGTCCGAACTACAAAAGCCATGTCCTTCCCAGAACGGAATCAAGCATCCGAGGACCGGACCGGTTTCGAGGTAACACCTCTCATCAGCCCGACTAGCTTGACTCCAAGTGGTGTGGAGTGCCTGGGACCCACGTCTGGGCACCCCCAGCGCACTTAGGGCGGCAATTGCAAAAACAACAAGTGATGGACCGAATGTGGATCAATGTCACACATTCCCCCAGTCAAAAGATCTGGGCCCAAATCCATCGTTTTTTTGCACTCTACACCACCCTGGGTTAGACAATGGCGATATGCAAATCAGCTCTGACCCTGTTGCCCCATGGGAACAGTCCAGTCCGAACTACAAAAGCCATGTCCTTCCCAGAACGGAATCAAGCATCCGAGGACCGGACCGGTTTCGAGGTAACACCTCTCATCAGCCCGGCTAGCTTGACTCCAAGTGGTGTGGAGTGCCTGGGACCCACGTCTGGGCATCCCCAGCGCACTTAGGGCGGCAATTGCAAAAACAACAAGTGATGGACCGAATGTGGATCAATGTCACACATTCCCCCAGTCAAAAGATCTGGGCCCAAATCCATCGTTTTTTTGCGCTCCACACCACCCTGGGTTAGACAATGGCGATATGCAAATCAGCTCTGACCCTGTTGCCCCATGGGAACAGTCCAGTCCGAACTACAAAAGCAATGTCCTTCCCTGAACGGAATCAAGCATCCGAGGACCGGACCGGTTTCGAGGTAACACCTCTCATCAGCCCGGCTAGCTTGACTCCAAGTGGTGTGGAGTGCCTGGGACCCACGTCTGGGCATCCCCAGCGCACTTAGGGCGGCAATTGCAAAAACAACAAGTGATGGACCGAATGTGGATCAATGTCACACATTCCCCCAGTCAAAAGATCTGGGCCCAAATCCATCGTTTTTTTGCACTCCACACCACCCTGGGTTAGACAATGGCGATATGCAAATCAGCTCTGACCCTGTTGCCCCCATGGGAACAGTCCAGTCCGAACTACAAAAGCCATGTCCTTCCCAGAACGGAATCAAGCATCCGAGGACCGGACCGGTTTCGAGGTAACACCTCTCATCAGCCCGGCTAGCTTGACTCCAAGTGGTGTGGAGTGCCTGGGACCCACGTCTGGGCATCCCCAGCGCACTTAGGGCAGCAAATTGCAAAAACAACAAGTGATGAACCGAATGTGGATCAATGTCACACATTCCCCCAGTCAAAAGGTCAGGGCCCAAATCCATCGTTTTTTTGCACTCCACACCACCCTGGGTTAGACAATGGCGATATGCAAATCAGCTCTGACCCTGTTGCCCCATGGGAACAGTCCAGTCCGAACTACAAAAGCCATGTCCTTCCCAGAACGGAATCAAGCATCCGAGGACCGGACCGGTTTCGAGGTAACACCTCTCATCAGCCCGGCTAGCTTGACTCCAAGTGGTGTGGAGTGCCTGGGACCCACGTCTGGGCATCCCCAGCGCACTTAGGGCGGCAATTGCAAAAACAACAAGTGATGGCCCGAATGTGGATCAATGTCACACATTCCCCCAGTCAAAAGATCTGGGCCCAAATCCATAGTTTTTTTGCACTCCACACCACCCTGGGTTAGACAATGGCGATATGCAAATCAGCTCTGACCCTGTTGCCCCATGGGAACAGTCCAGTCCGAACTACAAAAGCCATGTCCTTCCCAGAACGGAATCAAGCATCCGAGGACCGGACCAGTTTCGAGGTAACACCTCTCATCAGCCCGGCTAGCTTGACTCCAAGTGGTGTGGAGTGCCTGGGACCCACGTCTGGGCATCCCCAGCGCACTTAGGGCGGCAATTGCAAAAACAACAAGTGATGGACCGAATGTGGATCAATGTCACACATTCCCCCAGTCAAAAGATCTGGGCCCAAATCCATCGTTTTTTTGCACTCCACACCACCCTGGGTTAGACAATGGCGATATGCAAATCAGCTCTGACCCTTTTGCCCCATGGGAACAGTCCAGTCCGAACTACAAAAGCCATGTCCTTCCCAGAACAGAATCAAGCATCCGAGGACCGGACCGGTTTCGAGGTAACACCTCTCATCAGCCCGGCTAGCTTGACTCCAAGTGGTGTGGAGTGCCTGGGACCCACGTCTGGGCATCCCCAGCGCACTTAGGGCGGCAATTGCAAAAACAACAAGTGATGGACCGAATGTGGATCAATGTCACACATTCCCCCAGTCAAAAGATCTGGGCCCAAATCCATCGTTTTTTTGCACTCCACACCACCCTGGGTTAGACAATGGCGATATGCAAATCAGCTCTGACCCTGTTGCCCCCATGGGAACAGTCCAGTCCGAACTACAAAAGCCATGTCCTTCCCAGAACGGAATCAAGCATCCGAGGACCGGACCGGTTTCGAGGTAACACCTCTCATCAGCCCGGCTAGCTTGACTCCAAGTGGTGTGGAGTGCCTGGGACCCACGTCTGGGCATCCCCAGCGCACTTAGGGCAGCAAATTGCAAAAACAACAAGTGATGAACCGAATGTGGATCAATGTCACACATTCCCCCAGTCAAAAGGTCAGGGCCCAAATCCATCGTTTTTTTGCACTCCACACCACCCTGGGTTAGACAATGGCGATATGCAAATCAGCTCTGACCCTGTTGCCCCATGGGAACAGTCCAGTCCGAACTACAAAAGCCATGTCCTTCCCAGAATGGAATCAAGCATCCGAGGACCGGACCGGTTTCGAGGTAACACCTCTCATCAGCCCGGCTAGCTTGACTCCAAGTGGTGTGGAGTGCCTGGGACCCACGTCTGGGCACCCCCAGCGCACTTAGGGCGGCAATTGCAAAAACAACAAGTGATGGACCGAATGTGGATCAATGTCACACATTCCCCCAGTCAAAAGATCTGGGCCCAAATCCATCGTTTTTTTGCACTCCACACCACCCTGGGTTAGACAATGGCGATATGCAAATCAGCTCTGACCCTGTTGCCCCATGGGAACAGTCCAGTCCGAACTACAAAAGCCATGTCCTTCCCAGAACGGAATCAAGCATCCGAGGACCGGACCGGTTTCGAGGTAACACCTCTCATCAGCCCGGCTAGCTTGACTCCAAGTGGTGTGGAGTGCCTGGGACCCACGTCTGGGCATCCCCAGCGCACTTAGGGCGGCAATTGCAAAAACAACAAGTGATGGACCGAATGTGGATCAATGTCACACATTCCCCCAGTCAAAAGATCTGGGCCCAAATCCATCGTTTTTTTGCACTCCACACCACCCTGGGTTAGACAATGGCGATATGCAAATCAGCTCTGACCCTGTTGCCCCAAGGGAACAGTCCAGTCCGAACTACAAAAGCCATGTCCTTCCCAGAACGGAATCAAGCATCCGAGGACCGGACCGGTTTCAAGGTAACACCTCTCATCAGCCCGGCTAGCTTGACTCCAAGTGGTGTGGAGTGCCTGGGACCCACGTCTGGGCATCCCCAGCGCACTTAGGGCGGAAATTGCAAAAACAACAAGTGATGGACCGAATGTGGATCAATGTCACACATTCCCCCAGTCAAAAGATCTGGGCCCAAATCCATCGTTTTTTTGCACTCCACACCACCCTGGGTTAGACAATGGCGATATGCAAATCAGCTCTGACCCTTTTGCCCCATGGGAACAGTCCAGTCCGAACTACAAAAGACATGTCCTTCCCAGAACAGAATCAAGCATCCGAGGACCGGACCGGTTTCGAGGTAACACCTCTCATCAGCCCGGCTAGCTTGACTCCAAGTGGTGTGGAGTGCCTGGGACCCACGTCTGGGCATCCCCAGCGCACTTAGGGCGGCAATTGCAAAAACAACAAGTGATGGACCGAATGTGGATCAATGTCACACATTCCCCCAGTCAAAAGATCTGGGCCCAAATCCATCGTTTTTTTGCACTCCACACCACCCTGGGTTAGACAATGGCGATATGCAAATCAGCTCTGACCCTGTTGCCCCCATGAGAACAGTCCAGTCCGAACTACAAAAGCCATGTCCTTCCCAGAACGGAATCAAGCATCCGAGGACCGGACCGGTTTCGAGGTAACACCTCTCATCAGCCCGGCTAGCTTGACTCCAAGTGGTGTGGAGTGCCTGGGACCCACGTCTGGGCATCCCCAGCGCACTTAGGGCAGCAAATTGCAAAAACAACAAGTGATGGACCGAATGTGGATCAATGTCACATATTCCCCCAGTCAAAAGATCTGGGCCCAAATCCATCGTTTTTTTGCACTCCACACCACCCTGGGTTAGACAATGGCGATATGCAAATCAGCTCTGACCCTGTTGCCCCATGGGAACAGTCCAGTCCGAACTACAAAAGCCATGTCCTTCCCAGAACGGAATCAAGCATCCGAGGACCGGACCGGTTTCGAGGTAACACCTCTCATCAGCCCGACTAGCTTGACTCCAAGTGGTGTGGAGTGCCTGGGACCCACGTCTGGGCACCCCCAGCGCACTTAGGGCGGCAATTGCAAAAACAACAAGTGATGGACCGAATGTGGATCAATGTCACACATTCCCCCAGTCAAAAGATCTGGGCCCAAATCCATCGTTTTTTTGCACTCCACACCACCCTGGGTTAGACAATGGCGATATGCAAATCAGCTCTGACCCTGTTGCCCCATGGGAACAGTCCAGTCCGAACTACAAAAGCCATGTCCTTCCCAGAACGGAATCAAGCATCCGAGGACCGGACCGGTTTCGAGGTAACACCTCTCATCAGCCCGGCTAGCTTGACTCCAAGTGGTGTGGAGTGCCTGGGACCCACGTCTGGGCATCCCCAGCGCACTTAGGGCGGCAATTGCAAAAACAACAAGTGATGGACCGAATGTGGATCAATGTCACACATTCCCCCAGTCAAAAGATCTGGGCCCAAATCCATCGTTTTTTTGCGCTCCACACCACCCTGGGTTAGACAATGGCGATATGCAAATCAGCTCTGACCCTGTTGCCCCATGGGAACAGTCCAGTCCGAACTACAAAAGCAATGTCCTTCCCTGAACGGAATCAAGCATCCGAGGACCGGACCGGTTTCGAGGTAACACCTCTCATCAGCCCGGCTAGCTTGACTCCAAGTGGTGTGGAGTGCCTGGGACCCACGTCTGGGCATCCCCAGCGCACTTAGGGCGGCAATTGCAAAAACAACAAGTGATGGACCGAATGTGGATCAATGTCACACATTCCCCCAGTCAAAAGATCTGGGCCCAAATCCATCGTTTTTTTGCACTCCACATCACCCTGGGTTAGACAATGGCGATATGCAAATCAGCTCTGACCTTGTTGCCCCATGGGAACAGTCCAGTCCGAACTACAAAAGCCATGTCCTTCCCAGAACGGAATCAAGCATCCGAGGACCGGGCCGGTTTCGAGGTAACACCTCTCATCAGCCCGGCTAGCTTGACTCCAAGTGGTGTGGAGAGCCTGGGACCCACGTCTGGGCATCCCCAGCGCACTTAGGGAGGCAATTGCAAAAACAACAAGTGATGGCCCGAATGTGGATCAATGTCACACATTCCCCCAGTCAAAAGATCTGGGCCCAAATCCATAGTTTTTTTGCACTCCACACCACCCTGGGTTAGACAATGGCGATATGCAAATCAGCTCTGACCCTGTTGCCCCATGGGAACAGTCCAGTCCGAACTACAAAAGCCATGTCCTTCCCAGAACGGAATCAAGCATCCGAGGACCGGACCAGTTTCGAGGTAACACCTCTCATCAGCCCGGCTAGCTTGACTCCAAGTGGTGTGGAGTGCCTGGGACCCACGTCTGGGCATCCCCAGCGCACTTAGGGCGGCAATTGCAAAAACAACAAGTGATGGACCGAATGTGGATCAATGTCACACATTCCCCCAGTCAAAAGATCTGGGCCCAAATCCATCGTTTTTTTGCACTCCACACCACCCTGGGTTAGACAATGGCGATATGCAAATCAGCTCTGACCCTTTTGCCCCATGGGAACAGTCCAGTCCGAACTACAAAAGCCATGTCCTTCCCAGAACAGAATCAAGCATCCGAGGACCGGACCGGTTTCGAGGTAACACCTCTCATCAGCCCGGCTAGCTTGACTCCAAGTGGTGTGGAGTGCCTGGGACCCACGTCTGGGCATCCCCAGCGCACTTAGGGCGGCAATTGCAAAAACAACAAGTGATGGACCGAATGTGGATCAATGTCACACATTCCCCCAGTCAAAAGATCTGGGCCCAAATCCATCGTTTTTTTGCACTCCACACCACCCTGGGTTAGACAATGGCGATATGCAAATCAGCTCTGACCCTGTTGCCCCCATGGGAACAGTCCAGTCCGAACTACAAAAGCCATGTCCTTCCCAGAACGGAATCAAGCATCCGAGGACCGGACCGGTTTCGAGGTAACACCTCTCATCAGCCCGGCTAGCTTGACTCCAAGTGGTGTGGAGTGCCTGGGACCCACGTCTGGGCATCCCCAGCGCACTTAGGGCAGCAAATTGCAAAAACAACAAGTGATGAACCGAATGTGGATCAATGTCACACATTCCCCCAGTCAAAAGGTCAGGGCCCAAATCCATCGTTTTTTTGCACTCTACACCACCCTGGGTTAGACAATGGCGATATGCAAATCAGCTCTGACCCTGTTGCCCCATGGGAACAGTCCAGTCCGAACTACAAAAGCCATGTCCTTCCCAGAATGGAATCAAGCATCCGAGGACCGGACCGGTTTCGAGGTAACACCTCTCATCAGCCCGGCTAGCTTGACTCCAAGTGGTGTGGAGTGCCTGGGACCCACGTCTGGGCACCCCCAGCGCACTTAGGGCGGCAATTGCAAAAACAACAAGTGATGGACCGAATGTGGATCAATGTCACACATTCCCCCAGTCAAAAGATCTGGGCCCAAATCCATCGTTTTTTTGCACTCCACACCACCCTGGGTTAGACAATGGCGATATGCAAATCAGCTCTGACCCTGTTGCCCCATGGGAACAGTCCAGTCCGAACTACAAAAGCCATGTCCTTCCCAGAACGGAATCAAGCATCCGAGGACCGGACCGGTTTCGAGGTAACACCTCTCATCAGCCCGGCTAGCTTGACTCCAAGTGGTGTGGAGTGCCTGGGACCCACGTCTGGGCATCCCCAGCGCACTTAGGGCGGCAATTGCAAAAACAACAAGTGATGGACCGAATGTGGATCAATGTCACACATTCCCCCAGTCAAAAGATCTGGGCCCAAATCCATCGTTTTTTTGCACTCCACACCACCCTGGGTTAGCCAATGGCGATATGCAAATCAGCTCTGACCCTGTTGCCCCATGGGAACAGTCCAGTCCGAACTACAAAAGCCATGTCCTTCCCAGAACGGAATCAAGCATCCGAGGACCGGACCGGTTTCGAGGTAACACCTCTCATCAGCCCGGCTAGCTTGACTCCAAGTGGTGTGGAGTGCCTGGGACCCACGTCTGGGCATCCCCAGCGCACTTAGGGCGGCAATTGCAAAAACAACAAGTGATGGACCGAATGTGGATCAATGTCACACATTCCCCCAGTCAAAAGATCTGGGCCCAAATCCATCGTTTTTTTGCACTCCACACCACCCTGGGTTAGACAATGGCGATATGCAAATCAGCTCTGACCCTTTTGCCCCATGGGAACAGTCCAGTCCGAACTACAAAAGCCATGTCCTTCCCAGAACAGAATCAAGCATCCGAGGACCGGACCGGTTTCGAGGTAACACCTCTCATCAGCCCGGCTAGCTTGACTCCAAGTGGTGTGGAGTGCCTGGGACCCACGTCTGGGCATCCCCAGCGCACTTAGGGCGGCAATTGCAAAAACAACAAGTGATGGACCGAATGTGGATCAATGTCACACATTCCCCCAGTCAAAAGATCTGGGCCCAAATCCATCGTTTTTTTGCACTCCACACCACCCTGGGTTAGACAATGGCGATATGCAAATCAGCTCTGACCCTGTTGCCCCCATGGGAACAGTCCAGTCCGAACTACAAAAGCCATGTCCTTCCCAGAACGGAATCAAGCATCCGAGGACCGGACCGGTTTCGAGGTAACACCTCTCATCAGCCCGGCTAGCTTGACTCCAAGTGGTGTGGAGTGCCTGGGACCCACGTCTGGGCATCCCCAGCGCACTTAGGGCAGCAAATTGCAAAAACAACAAGTGATGAACCGAATGTGGATCAATGTCACACATTCCCCCAGTCAAAAGGTCAGGGCCCAAATCCATCGTTTTTTTGCACTCCACACCACCCTGGGTTAGACAATGGCGATATGCAAATCAGCTCTGACCCTGTTGCCCCATGGGAACAGTCCAGTCCGAACTACAAAAGCCATGTCCTTCCCAGAACGGAATCAAGCATCCGAGGACCGGACCGGTTTCGAGGTAACACCTCTCATCAGCCCGGCTAGCTTGACTCCAAGTGGTGTGGAGTGCCTGGGACCCACGTCTGGGCATCCCCAGCGCACTTAGGGCGGCAATTGCAAAAACAACAAGTGATGGCCCGAATGTGGATCAATGTCACACATTCCCCCAGTCAAAAGATCTGGGCCCAAATCCATAGTTTTTTTGCACTCCACACCACCCTGGGTTAGACAATGGCGATATGCAAATCAGCTCTGACCCTGTTGCCCCATGGGAACAGTCCAGTCCGAACTACAAAAGCCATGTCCTTCCCAGAACGGAATCAAGCATCCGAGGACCGGACCAGTTTCGAGGTAACACCTCTCATCAGCCCGGCTAGCTTGACTCCAAGTGGTGTGGAGTGCCTGGGACCCACGTCTGGGCATCCCCAGCGCACTTAGGGCGGCAATTGCAAAAACAACAAGTGATGGACCGAATGTGGATCAATGTCACACATTCCCCCAGTCAAAAGATCTGGGCCCAAATCCATCGTTTTTTTGCACTCCACACCACCCTGGGTTAGACAATGGCGATATGCAAATCAGCTCTGACCCTTTTGCCCCATGGGAACAGTCCAGTCCGAACTACAAAAGCCATGTCCTTCCCAGAACAGAATCAAGCATCCGAGGACCGGACCGGTTTCGAGGTAACACCTCTCATCAGCCCGGCTAGCTTGACTCCAAGTGGTGTGGAGTGCCTGGGACCCACGTCTGGGCATCCCCAGCGCACTTAGGGCGGCAATTGCAAAAACAACAAGTGATGGACCGAATGTGGATCAATGTCACACATTCCCCCAGTCAAAAGATCTGGGCCCAAATCCATCGTTTTTTTGCACTCCACACCACCCTGGGTTAGACAATGGCGATATGCAAATCAGCTCTGACCCTGTTGCCCCCATGGGAACAGTCCAGTCCGAACTACAAAAGCCATGTCCTTCCCAGAACGGAATCAAGCATCCGAGGACCGGACCGGTTTCGAGGTAACACCTCTCATCAGCCCGGCTAGCTTGACTCCAAGTGGTGTGGAGTGCCTGGGACCCACGTCTGGGCATCCCCAGCGCACTTAGGGCAGCAAATTGCAAAAACAACAAGTGATGAACCGAATGTGGATCAATGTCACACATTCCCCCAGTCAAAAGGTCAGGGCCCAAATCCATCGTTTTTTTGCACTCCACACCACCCTGGGTTAGACAATGGCGATATGCAAATCAGCTCTGACCCTGTTGCCCCATGGGAACAGTCCAGTCCGAACTACAAAAGCCATGTCCTTCCCAGAATGGAATCAAGCATCCGAGGACCGGACCGGTTTCGAGGTAACACCTCTCATCAGCCCGGCTAGCTTGACTCCAAGTGGTGTGGAGTGCCTGGGACCCACGTCTGGGCACCCCCAGCGCACTTAGGGCGGCAATTGCAAAAACAACAAGTGATGGACCGAATGTGGATCAATGTCACACATTCCCCCAGTCAAAAGATCTGGGCCCAAATCCATCGTTTTTTTGCACTCCACACCACCCTGGGTTAGACAATGGCGATATGCAAATCAGCTCTGACCCTGTTGCCCCATGGGAACAGTCCAGTCCGAACTACAAAAGCCATGTCCTTCCCAGAACGGAATCAAGCATCCGAGGACCGGACCGGTTTCGAGGTAACACCTCTCATCAGCCCGGCTAGCTTGACTCCAAGTGGTGTGGAGTGCCTGGGACCCACGTCTGGGCATCCCCAGCGCACTTAGGGCGGCAATTGCAAAAACAACAAGTGATGGACCGAATGTGGATCAATGTCACACATTCCCCCAGTCAAAAGATCTGGGCCCAAATCCATCGTTTTTTTGCACTCCACACCACCCTGGGTTAGCCAATGGCGATATGCAAATCAGCTCTGACCCTGTTGCCCCATGGGAACAGTCCAGTCCGAACTACAAAAGCCATGTCCTTCCCAGAACGGAATCAAGCATCCGAGGACCAGACCGGTTTCGAGGTAACACCTCTCATCAGCCCGGCTAGCTTGACTCCAAGTGGTGTGGAGTGCCTGGGACCCACGTCTGGGCATCCCCAGCGCACTTAGGGCGGCAATTGCAAAAACAACAAGTGATGGACCGAATGTGGATCAATGTCACACATTCCCCCAGTCAAAAGATCTGGGCCCAAATCCATCGTTTTTTTGCACTCCACACCACCCTGGGTTAGACAATGGCGATATGCAAATCAGCTCTGACCCTGTTGCCCCAAGGGAACAGTCCAGTCCGAACTACAAAAGCCATGTCCTTCCCAGAACGGAATCAAGCATCCGAGGACCGGACCGGTTTCAAGGTAACACCTCTCATCAGCCCGGCTAGCTTGACTCCAAGTGGTGTGGAGTGCCTGGGACCCACGTCTGGGCATCCCCAGCGCACTTAGGGCGGAAATTGCAAAAACAACAAGTGATGGACCGAATGTGGATCAATGTCACACATTCCCCCAGTCAAAAGATCTGGGCCCAAATCCATCGTTTTTTTGCACTCCACACCACCCTGGGTTAGACAATGGCGATATGCAAATCAGCTCTGACCCTTTTGCCCCATGGGAACAGTCCAGTCCGAACTACAAAAGACATGTCCTTCCCAGAACAGAATCAAGCATCCGAGGACCGGACCGGTTTCGAGGTAACACCTCTCATCAGCCCGGCTAGCTTGACTCCAAGTGGTGTGGAGTGCCTGGGACCCACGTCTGGGCATCCCCAGCGCACTTAGGGCGGCAATTGCAAAAACAACAAGTGATGGACCGAATGTGGATCAATGTCACACATTCCCCCAGTCAAAAGATCTGGGCCCAAATCCATCGTTTTTTTGCACTCCACACCACCCTGGGTTAGACAATGGCGATATGCAAATCAGCTCTGACCCTGTTGCCCCCATGAGAACAGTCCAGTCCGAACTACAAAAGCCATGTCCTTCCCAGAACGGAATCAAGCATCCGAGGACCGGACCGGTTTCGAGGTAACACCTCTCATCAGCCCGGCTAGCTTGACTCCAAGTGGTGTGGAGTGCCTGGGACCCACGTCTGGGCATCCCCAGCGCACTTAGGGCAGCAAATTGCAAAAACAACAAGTGATGGACCGAATGTGGATCAATGTCACATATTCCCCCAGTCAAAAGATCTGGGCCCAAATCCATCGTTTTTTTGCACTCCACACCACCCTGGGTTAGACAATGGCGATATGCAAATCAGCTCTGACCCTGTTGCCCCATGGGAACAGTCCAGTCCGAACTACAAAAGCCATGTCCTTCCCAGAACGGAATCAAGCATCCGAGGACCGGACCGGTTTCGAGGTAACACCTCTCATCAGCCCGACTAGCTTGACTCCAAGTGGTGTGGAGTGCCTGGGACCCACGTCTGGGCACCCCCAGCGCACTTAGGGCGGCAATTGCAAAAACAACAAGTGATGGACCGAATGTGGATCAATGTCACACATTCCCCCAGTCAAAAGATCTGGGCCCAAATCCATCGTTTTTTTGCACTCCACACCACCCTGGGTTAGACAATGGCGATATGCAAATCAGCTCTGACCCTGTTGCCCCATGGGAACAGTCCAGTCCGAACTACAAAAGCCATGTCCTTCCCAGAACGGAATCAAGCATCCGAGGACCGGACCGGTTTCGAGGTAACACCTCTCATCAGCCCGGCTAGCTTGACTCCAAGTGGTGTGGAGTGCCTGGGACCCACGTCTGGGCATCCCCAGCGCACTTAGGGCGGCAATTGCAAAAACAACAAGTGATGGACCGAATGTGGATCAATGTCACACATTCCCCCAGTCAAAAGATCTGGGCCCAAATCCATCGTTTTTTTGCGCTCCACACCACCCTGGGTTAGACAATGGCGATATGCAAATCAGCTCTGACCCTGTTGCCCCATGGGAACAGTCCAGTCCGAACTACAAAAGCAATGTCCTTCCCTGAACGGAATCAAGCATCCGAGGACCGGACCGGTTTCGAGGTAACACCTCTCATCAGCCCGGCTAGCTTGACTCCAAGTGGTGTGGAGTGCCTGGGACCCACGTCTGGGCATCCCCAGCGCACTTAGGGCGGCAATTGCAAAAACAACAAGTGATGGACCGAATGTGGATCAATGTCACACATTCCCCCAGTCAAAAGATCTGGGCCCAAATCCATCGTTTTTTTGCACTCCACATCACCCTGGGTTAGACAATGGCGATATGCAAATCAGCTCTGACCTTGTTGCCCCATGGGAACAGTCCAGTCCGAACTACAAAAGCCATGTCCTTCCCAGAACGGAATCAAGCATCCGAGGACCGGGCCGGTTTCGAGGTAACACCTCTCATCAGCCCGGCTAGCTTGACTCCAAGTGGTGTGGAGAGCCTGGGACCCACGTCTGGGCATCCCCAGCGCACTTAGGGCGGCAATTGCAAAAACAACAAGTGATGGCCCGAATGTGGATCAATGTCACACATTCCCCCAGTCAAAAGATCTGGGCCCAAATCCATAGTTTTTTTGCACTCCACACCACCCTGGGTTAGACAATGGCGATATGCAAATCAGCTCTGACCCTGTTGCCCCATGGGAACAGTCCAGTCCGAACTACAAAAGCCATGTCCTTCCCAGAACGGAATCAAGCATCCGAGGACCGGACCAGTTTCGAGGTAACACCTCTCATCAGCCCGGCTAGCTTGACTCCAAGTGGTGTGGAGTGCCTGGGACCCACGTCTGGGCATCCCCAGCGCACTTAGGGCGGCAATTGCAAAAACAACAAGTGATGGACCGAATGTGGATCAATGTCACACATTCCCCCAGTCAAAAGATCTGGGCCCAAATCCATCGTTTTTTTGCACTCCACACCACCCTGGGTTAGACAATGGCGATATGCAAATCAGCTCTGACCCTTTTGCCCCATGGGAACAGTCCAGTCCGAACTACAAAAGCCATGTCCTTCCCAGAACAGAATCAAGCATCCGAGGACCGGTTTCGAGGTAACACCTCTCATCAGCCCGGCTAGCTTGACTCCAAGTGGTGTGGAGTGCCTGGGACCCACGTCTGGGCATCCCCAGCGCACTTAGGGCGGCAATTGCAAAAACAACAAGTGATGGACCGAATGTGGATCAATGTCACACATTCCCCCAGTCAAAAGATCTGGGCCCAAATCCATCGTTTTTTTGCACTCCACACCACCCTGGGTTAGACAATGGCGATATGCAAATCAGCTCTGACCCTGTTGCCCCCATGGGAACAGTCCAGTCCGAACTACAAAAGCCATGTCCTTCCCAGAACGGAATCAAGCATCCGAGGACCGGACCGGTTTCGAGGTAACACCTCTCATCAGCCCGGCTAGCTTGACTCCAAGTGGTGTGGAGTGCCTGGGACCCACGTCTGGGCATCCCCAGCGCACTTAGGGCAGCAAATTGCAAAAACAACAAGTGATGAACCGAATGTGGATCAATGTCACACATTCCCCCAGTCAAAAGGTCAGGGCCCAAATCCATCGTTTTTTTGCACTCCACACCACCCTGGGTTAGACAATGGCGATATGCAAATCAGCTCTGACCCTGTTGCCCCATGGGAACAGTCCAGTCCGAACTACAAAAGCCATGTCCTTCCCAGAATGGAATCAAGCATCCGAGGACCGGACCGGTTTCGAGGTAACACCTCTCATCAGCCCGGCTAGCTTGACTCCAAGTGGTGTGGAGTGCCTGGGACCCACGTCTGGGCACCCCCAGCGCACTTAGGGCGGCAATTGCAAAAACAACAAGTGATGGACCGAATGTGGATCAATGTCACACATTCCCCCAGTCAAAAGATCTGGGCCTAAATCCATCGTTTTTTTGCACTCCACACCACCCTGGGTTAGACAATGGCGATATGCAAATCAGCTCTGACCCTGTTGCCCCATGGGAACAGTCCAGTCCGAACTACAAAAGCCATGTCCTTCCCAGAACGGAATCAAGCATCCGAGGACCGGACCGGTTTCGAGGTAACACCTCTCATCAGCCCGGCTAGCTTGACTCCAAGTGGTGTGGAGTGCCTGGGACCCACGTCTGGGCATCCCCAGCGCACTTAGGGCGGCAATTGCAAAAACAACAAGTGATGGACCGAATGTGGATCAATGTCACACATTCCCCCAGTCAAAAGATCTGGGCCCAAATCCATCGTTTTTTTGCACTCCACACCACCCTGGGTTAGCCAATGGCGATATGCAAATCAGCTCTGACCCTGTTGCCCCATGGGAACAGTCCAGTCCGAACTACAAAAGCCATGTCCTTCCCAGAACGGAATCAAGCATCCGAGGACCAGACCGGTTTCGAGGTAACACCTCTCATCAGCCCGGCTAGCTTGACTCCAAGTGGTGTGGAGTGCCTGGGACCCACGTCTGGGCATCCCCAGCGCACTTAGGGCGGCAATTGCAAAAACAACAAGTGATGGACCGAATGTGGATCAATGTCACACATTCCCCCAGTCAAAAGATCTGGGCCCAAATCCATCGTTTTTTTGCACTCCACACCACCCTGGGTTAGACAATGGCGATATGCAAATCAGCTCTGACCCTGTTGCCCCATGGGAACAGTCCAGTCCGAACTACAAAAGCCATGTCCTTCCCAGAACGGAATCAAGCATCCGAGGACCGGACCGGTTTCGAGGTAACACCTCTCATCAGCCCGGCTAGCTTGACTCCAAGTGGTGTGGAGTGCCTGGGACCCACGTCTGGGCATCCCCAGCGCACTTAGGGCGGCAATTGCAAAAACAACAAGTGATGGACCGAATGTGGATCAATGTCACACATTCCCCCAGTCAAAAGATCTGGGCCCAAATCCATCGTTTTTTTGCACTCCACACTACCCTGGGTTAGACAATGGCGATATACAAATCAGCTCTGACCCTGTTGCCCCATGGGAACAGTCCAGTCCGAACTACAAAAGCCATGTCCTTCCCAGAACGGAATCAAGCATCCGAGGACCGGACCGGTTTCGAGGTAACACCTCTCATCAGCCCAGCTAGTTTGACTCCAAGTGGTGTGGAGTGCCTTGGACCCACGTCTGGGCATCCCCAGCGCACTTAGGGCGGCAATTGCAAAAACAACAAGTGATGGACCGAATGTGGATCAATGTCACACATTCCCCCAGTCAAAAGATCTGGGCCCAAATCCATCGTTTTTTTGCGCTCCACACCACCCTGGGTTAGACAATGGCGATATGCAAATCAGCTCTGACCCTGTTGCCCCATGGGAACAGTCCAGTCCGAACTACAAAAGCAATGTCCTTCCCTGAACGGAATCAAGCATCCGAGGACCGGACCGGTTTCGAGGTAACACCTCTCATCAGCCCGGCTAGCTTGACTCCAAGTGGTGTGGAGTGCCTGGGACCCACGTCTGGGCATCCCCAGCGCACTTAGGGCGGCAATTGCAAAAACAACAAGTGATGGACCGAATGTGGATCAATGTCACACATTCCCCCAGTCAAAAGATCTGGGCCCAAATCCATCGTTTTTTTGCACTCCACATCACCCTGGGTTAGACAATGGCGATATGCAAATCAGCTCTGACCTTGTTGCCCCATGGGAACAGTCCAGTCCGAACTACAAAAGCCATGTCCTTCCCAGAACGGAATCAAGCATCCGAGGACCGGGCCGGTTTCGAGGTAACACCTCTCATCAGCCCGGCTAGCTTGACTCCAAGTGGTGTGGAGTGCCTGGGACCCACGTCTGGGCATCCCCAGCGCACTTAGGGCGGCAATTGCAAAAACAACAAGTGATGGACCGAATGTGGATCAATGTCACACATTCCCCCAGTCAAAAGATCTGGGCCCAAATCCATCGTTTTTTTGCACTCCACACCACCCTGGGTTAGACAATGGCGATATGCAAATCAGCTCTGACCCTGTTGCCCCATGGGAACAGTCCAGTCCGAACTACAAAAGCCATGTCCTTCCCAGAACGGAATCAAGCATCCGAGGACCGGACCGGTTTCGAGGTAACACCTCTCATCAGCCCGGCTAGCTTGACTCCAAGTGGTGTGGAGTGCCTGGGACCCACGTCTGGGCATCCCCAGCGCACTTAGGGCGGCAATTGCAAAAACAACAAGTGATGGCCCGAATGTGGATCAATGTCACACATTCCCCCAGTCAAAAGATCTGGGCCCAAATCCATCGTTTTTTTGCACTCCACACCACCCTGGGTTAGACAATGGCGATATGCAAATCAGCTCTGACCCTGTTGCCCCATGGGAACAGTCCAGTCCGAACTACAAAAGCCATGTCCTTCCCAGAACGGAATCAAGCATCCGAGGACCGGACCAGTTTCGAGGTAACACCTCTCATCAGCCCGGCTAGCTTGACTCCAAGTGGTGTGGAGTGCCTGGGACCCACGTCTGGGCATCCCCAGCGCACTTAGGGCGGCAATTGCAAAAACAACAAGTGATGGACCGAATGTGGATCAATGTCACACATTCCCCCAGTCAAAAGATCTGGGCCCAAATCCATCGTTTTTTTGCACTCCACACCACCCTGGGTTAGACAATGGCGATATGCAAATCAGCTCTGACCCTTTTGCCCCATGGGAACAGTCCAGTCCGAACTACAAAAGCCATGTCCTTCCCAGAACAGAATCAAGCATCCGAGGACCGGACCGGTTTCGAGGTAACACCTCTCATCAGCCCGGCTAGCTTGACTCCAAGTGGTGTGGAGTGCCTGGGACCCACGTCTGGGCATCCCCAGCGCACTTAGGGCGGCAATTGCAAAAACAACAAGTGATGGACCGAATGTGGATCAATGTCACACATTCCCCCAGTCAAAAGATCTGGGCCCAAATCCATCGTTTTTTTGCACTCCACACCACCCTGGGTTAGACAATGGCGATATGCAAATCAGCTCTGACCCTGTTGCCCCCATGAGAACAGTCCAGTCCGAACTACAAAAGCCATGTCCTTCCCAGAACGGAATCAAGCATCCGAGGACCGGACCGGTTTCGAGGTAACACCTCTCATCAGCCCGGCTAGCTTGACTCCAAGTGGTGTGGAGTGCCTGGGACCCACGTCTGGGCATCCCCAGCGCACTTAGGGCAGCAAATTGCAAAAACAACAAGTGATGGACCGAATGTGGATCAATGTCACATATTCCCCCAGTCAAAAGATCTGGGCCCAAATCCATCGTTTTTTTGCACTCCACACCACCCTGGGTTAGACAATGGCGATATGCAAATCAGCTCTGACCCTGTTGCCCCATGGGAACAGTCCAGTCCGAACTACAAAAGCCATGTCCTTCCCAGAACGGAATCAAGCATCCGAGGACCGGACCGGTTTCGAGGTAACACCTCTCATCAGCCCGACTAGCTTGACTCCAAGTGGTGTGGAGTGCCTGGGACCCACGTCTGGGCACCCCCAGCGCACTTAGGGCGGCAATTGCAAAAACAACAAGTGATGGACCGAATGTGGATCAATGTCACACATTCCCCCAGTCAAAAGATCTGGGCCCAAATCCATCGTTTTTTTGCACTCCACACCACCCTGGGTTAGACAATGGCGATATGCAAATCAGCTCTGACCCTGTTGCCCCATGGGAACAGTCCAGTCCGAACTACAAAAGCCATGTCCTTCCCAGAACGGAATCAAGCATCCGAGGACCGGACCGGTTTCGAGGTAACACCTCTCATCAGCCCGGCTAGCTTGACTCCAAGTGGTGTGGAGTGCCTGGGACCCACGTCTGGGCATCCCCAGCGCACTTAGGGCGGCAATTGCAAAAACAACAAGTGATGGACCGAATGTGGATCAATGTCACACATTCCCCCAGTCAAAAGATCTGGGCCCAAATCCATCGTTTTTTTGCGCTCCACACCACCCTGGGTTAGACAATGGCGATATGCAAATCAGCTCTGACCCTGTTGCCCCATGGGAACAGTCCAGTCCGAACTACAAAAGCAATGTCCTTCCCTGAACGGAATCAAGCATCCGAGGACCGGACCGGTTTCGAGGTAACACCTCTCATCAGCCCGGCTAGCTTGACTCCAAGTGGTGTGGAGTGCCTGGGACCCACGTCTGGGCATCCCCAGCGCACTTAGGGCGGCAATTGCAAAAACAACAAGTGATGGACCGAATGTGGATCAATGTCACACATCCCCCAGTCAAAAGATCTGGGCCCAAATCCATCGTTTTTTTGCACTCCACATCACCCTGGGTTAGACAATGGCGATATGCAAATCAGCTCTGACCTTGTTGCCCCATGGGAACAGTCCAGTCCGAACTACAAAAGCCATGTCCTTCCCAGAACGGAATCAAGCATCCGAGGACCGGGCCGGTTTCGAGGTAACACCTCTCATCAGCCCGGCTAGCTTGACTCCAAGTGGTGTGGAGAGCCTGGGACCCACGTCTGGGCATCCCCAGCGCACTTAGGGCGGCAATTGCAAAAACAACAAGTGATGGACCGAATGTGGATCAATGTCACACATTCCCCCAGTCAAAAGATCTGGGCCCAAATCCATCGTTTTTTTGCACTCCACACCACCCTGGGTTAGACAATGGCGATATGCAAATCAGCTCTGACCCTGTTGCCCCATGGGAACAGTCCAGTCCGAACTACAAAAGCCATGTCCTTCCCAGAACGGAATCAAGCATCCGAGGACCGGACCGGTTTCGAGGTAACACCTCTCATCAGCCCGGCTAGCTTGACTCCAAGTGGTGTGGAGTGCCTGGGACCCACGTCTGGGCATCCCCAGCGCACTTAGGGCGGCAATTGCAAAAACAACAAGTGATGGCCCGAATGTGGATCAATGTCACACATTCCCCCAGTCAAAAGATCTGGGCCCAAATCCATAGTTTTTTTGCACTCCACACCACCCTGGGTTAGACAATGGCGATATGCAAATCAGCTCTGACCCTGTTGCCCCATGGGAACAGTCCAGTCCGAACTACAAAAGCCATGTCCTTCCCAGAACGGAATCAAGCATCCGAGGACCGGACCAGTTTCGAGGTAACACCTCTCATCAGCCCGGCTAGCTTGACTCCAAGTGGTGTGGAGTGCCTGGGACCCACGTCTGGGCATCCCCAGCGCACTTAGGGCGGCAATTGCAAAAACAACAAGTGATGGACCGAATGTGGATCAATGTCACACATTCCCCCAGTCAAAAGATCTGGGCCCAAATCCATCGTTTTTTTGCACTCCACACCACCCTGGGTTAGACAATGGCGATATGCAAATCAGCTCTGACCCTTTTGCCCCATGGGAACAGTCCAGTCCGAACTACAAAAGCCATGTCCTTCCCAGAACAGAATCAAGCATCCGAGGACCGGACCGGTTTCGAGGTAACACCTCTCATCAGCCCGGCTAGCTTGACTCCAAGTGGTGTGGAGTGCCTGGGACCCACGTCTGGGCATCCCCAGCGCACTTAGGGCGGCAATTGCAAAAACAACAAGTGATGGACCGAATGTGGATCAATGTCACACATTCCCCCAGTCAAAAGATCTGGGCCCAAATCCATCGTTTTTTTGCACTCCACACCACCCTGGGTTAGACAATGGCGATATGCAAATCAGCTCTGACCCTGTTGCCCCCATGGGAACAGTCCAGTCCGAACTACAAAAGCCATGTCCTTCCCAGAACGGAATCAAGCATCCGAGGACCGGACCGGTTTCGAGGTAACACCTCTCATCAGCCCGGCTAGCTTGACTCCAAGTGGTGTGGAGTGCCTGGGACCCACGTCTGGGCATCCCCAGCGCACTTAGGGCAGCAAATTGCAAAAACAACAAGTGATGAACCGAATGTGGATCAATGTCACACATTCCCCCAGTCAAAAGGTCAGGGCCCAAATCCATCGTTTTTTTGCACTCCACACCACCCTGGGTTAGACAATGGCGATATGCAAATCAGCTCTGACCCTGTTGCCCCATGGGAACAGTCCAGTCCGAACTACAAAAGCCATGTCCTTCCCAGAATGGAATCAAGCATCCGAGGACCGGACCGGTTTCGAGGTAACACCTCTCATCAGCCCGGCTAGCTTGACTCCAAGTGGTGTGGAGTGCCTGGGACCCACGTCTGGGCACCCCCAGCGCACTTAGGGCGGCAATTGCAAAAACAACAAGTGATGGACCGAATGTGGATCAATGTCACACATTCCCCCAGTCAAAAGATCTGGGCCCAAATCCATCGTTTTTTTGCACTCCACACCACCCTGGGTTAGACAATGGCGATATGCAAATCAGCTCTGACCCTGTTGCCCCATGGGAACAGTCCAGTCCGAACTACAAAAGCCATGTCCTTCCCAGAACGGAATCAAGCATCCGAGGACCGGACCGGTTTCGAGGTAACACCTCTCATCAGCCCGGCTAGCTTGACTCCAAGTGGTGTGGAGTGCCTGGGACCCACGTCTGGGCATCCCCAGCGCACTTAGGGCGGCAATTGCAAAAACAACAAGTGATGGACCGAATGTGGATCAATGTCACACATTCCCCCAGTCAAAAGATCTGGGCCCAAATCCATCGTTTTTTTGCACTCCACACCACCCTGGGTTAGCCAATGGCGATATGCAAATCAGCTCTGACCCTGTTGCCCCATGGGAACAGTCCAGTCCGAACTACAAAAGCCATGTCCTTCCCAGAACGGAATCAAGCATCCGAGGACCAGACCGGTTTCGAGGTAACACCTCTCATCAGCCCGGCTAGCTTGACTCCAAGTGGTGTGGAGTGCCTGGGACCCACGTCTGGGCATCCCCAGCGCACTTAGGGCGGCAATTGCAAAAACAACAAGTGATGGACCGAATGTGGATCAATGTCACACATTCCCCCAGTCAAAAGATCTGGGCCCAAATCCATCGTTTTTTTGCACTCCACACCACCCTGGGTTAGACAATGGCGATATGCAAATCAGCTCTGACCCTGTTGCCCCATGGGAACAGTCCAGTCCGAACTACAAAAGCCATGTCCTTCCCAGAACGGAATCAAGCATCCGAGGACCGGACCGGTTTCAAGGTAACACCTCTCATCAGCCCGGCTAGCTTGACTCCAAGTGGTGTGGAGTGCCTGGGACCCACGTCTGGGCATCCCCAGCGCACTTAGGGCGGAAATTGCAAAAACAACAAGTGATGGACCGAATGTGGATCAATGTCACACATTCCCCCAGTCAAAAGATCTGGGCCCAAATCCATCGTTTTTTTGCACTCCACACCACCCTGGGTTAGACAATGGCGATATGCAAATCAGCTCTGACCCTTTTGCCCCATGGGAACAGTCCAGTCCGAACTACAAAAGCCATGTCCTTCCCAGAACAGAATCAAGCATCCGAGGACCGGACCGGTTTCGAGGTAACACCTCTCATCAGCCCGGCTAGCTTGACTCCAAGTGGTGTGGAGTGCCTGGGACCCACGTCTGGGCATCCCCAGCGCACTTAGGGCGGCAATTGCAAAAACAACAAGTGATGGACCGAATGTGGATCAATGTCACACATTCCCCCAGTCAAAAGATCTAAGCCCAAATCCATCGTTTTTTTGCACTCCACACCACCCTGGGTTAGACAATGGCGATATGCAAATCAGCTCTGACCCTGTTGCCCCCATGAGAACAGTCCAGTCCGAACTACAAAAGCCATGTCCTTCCCAGAACGGAATCAAGCATCCGAGGACCGGACCGGTTTCGAGGTAACACCTCTCATCAGCCCGGCTAGCTTGACTCCAAGTGGTGTGGAGTGCCTGGGACCCACGTCTGGGCATCCCCAGCGCACTTAGGGCAGCAAATTGCAAAAACAACAAGTGATGGACCGAATGTGGATCAATGTCACATATTCCCCCAGTCAAAAGATCTGGGCCCAAATCCATTGTTTTTTTGCACTCCACACCACCCTGGGTTAGACAATGGCGATATGCAAATCAGCTCTGACCCTGTTGCCCCATGGGAACAGTCCAGTCCGAACTACAAAAGCCATGTCCTTCCCAGAACGGAATCAAGCATCCGAGGACCGGACCGGTTTCGAGGTAACACCTCTCATCAGCCCGACTAGCTTGACTCCAAGTGGTGTGGAGTGCCTGGGACCCACGTCTGGGCACCCCCAGCGCACTTAGGGCGGCAATTGCAAAAACAACAAGTGATGGACCGAATGTGGATCAATGTCACACATTCCCCCAGTCAAAAGATCTGGGCCCAAATCCATCGTTTTTTTGCACTCCACACCACCCTGGGTTAGACAATGGCGATATGCAAATCAGCTCTGACCCTGTTGCCCCATGGGAACAGTCCAGTCCGAACTACAAAAGCCATGTCCTTCCCAGAACGGAATCAAGCATCCGAGGACCGGACCGGTTTCGAGGTAACACCTCTCATCAGCCCGGCTAGCTTGACTCCAAGTGGTGTGGAGTGCCTGGGACCCACGTCTGGGCATCCCCAGCGCACTTAGGGCGGCAATTGCAAAAACAACAAGTGATGGACCGAATGTGGATCAATGTCACACATTCCCCCAGTCAAAAGATCTGGGCCCAAATCCATCGTTTTTTTGCGCTCCACACCACCCTGGGTTAGACAATGGCGATATGCAAATCAGCTCTGACCCTGTTGCCCCATGGGAACAGTCCAGTCCGAACTACAAAAGCAATGTCCTTCCCTGAACGGAATCAAGCATCCGAGGACCGGACCGGTTTCGAGGTAACACCTCTCATCAGCCCGGCTAGCTTGACTCCAAGTGGTGTGGAGTGCCTGGGACCCACGTCTGGGCATCCCCAGCGCACTTAGGGCGGCAATTGCAAAAACAACAAGTGATGGACCGAATGTGGATCAATGTCACACATTCCCCCAGTCAAAAGATCTGGGCCCAAATCCATCGTTTTTTTGCACTCCACATCACCCTGGGTTAGACAATGGCGATATGCAAATCAGCTCTGACCTTGTTGCCCCATGGGAACAGTCCAGTCCGAACTACAAAAGCCATGTCCTTCCCAGAACGGAATCAAGCATCCGAGGACCGGGCCGGTTTCGAGGTAACACCTCTCATCAGCCCGGCTAGCTTGACTCCAAGTGGTGTGGAGAGCCTGGGACCCACGTCTGGGCATCCCCAGCGCACTTAGGGCGGCAATTGCAAAAACAACAAGTGATGGACCGAATGTGGATCAATGTCACACATTCCCCCAGTCAAAAGATCTGGGCCCAAATCCATCGTTTTTTTGCACTCCACACCACCCTGGGTTAGACAATGGCGATATGCAAATCAGCTCTGACCCTGTTGCCCCATGGGAACAGTCCAGTCCGAACTACAAAAGCCATGTCCTTCCCAGAACGGAATCAAGCATCCGAGGACCGGACCGGTTTCGAGGTAACACCTCTCATCAGCCCGGCTAGCTTGACTCCAAGTGGTGTGGAGTGCCTGGGACCCACGTCTGGGCATCCCCAGCGCACTTAGGGCGGCAATTGCAAAAACAACAAGTGATGGCCCGAATGTGGATCAATGTCACACATTCCCCCAGTCAAAAGATCTGGGCCCAAATCCATAGTTTTTTTGCACTCCACACCACCCTGGGTTAGACAATGGCGATATGCAAATCAGCTCTGACCCTGTTGCCCCATGGGAACAGTCCAGTCCGAACTACAAAAGCCATGTCCTTCCCAGAACGGAATCAAGCATCCGAGGACCGGACCAGTTTCGAGGTAACACCTCTCATCAGCCCGGCTAGCTTGACTCCAAGTGGTGTGGAGTGCCTGGGACCCACGTCTGGGCATCCCCAGCGCACTTAGGGCGGCAATTGCAAAAACAACAAGTGATGGACCGAATGTGGATCAATGTCACACATTCCCCCAGTCAAAAGATCTGGGCCCAAATCCATCGTTTTTTGCACTCCACACCACCCTGGGTTAGACAATGGCGATATGCAAATCAGCTCTGACCCTTTTGCCCCATGGGAACAGTCCAGTCCGAACTACAAAAGCCATGTCCTTCCCAGAACAGAATCAAGCATCCGAGGACCGGACCGGTTTCGAGGTAACACCTCTCATCAGCCCGGCTAGCTTGACTCCAAGTGGTGTGGAGTGCCTGGGACCCACGTCTGGGCATCCCCAGCGCACTTAGGGCGGCAATTGCAAAAACAACAAGTGATGGACCGAATGTGGATCAATGTCACACATTCCCCCAGTCAAAAGATCTGGGCCCAAATCCATCGTTTTTTTGCACTCCACACCACCCTGGGTTAGACAATGGCGATATGCAAATCAGCTCTGACCCTGTTGCCCCCATGGGAACAGTCCAGTCCGAACTACAAAAGCCATGTCCTTCCCAGAACGGAATCAAGCATCCGAGGACCGGACCGGTTTCGAGGTAACACCTCTCATCAGCCCGGCTAGCTTGACTCCAAGTGGTGTGGAGTGCCTGGGACCCACGTCTGGGCATCCCCAGCGCACTTAGGGCAGCAAATTGCAAAAACAACAAGTGATGAACCGAATGTGGATCAATGTCACACATTCCCCCAGTCAAAAGGTCAGGGCCCAAATCCATCGTTTTTTTGCACTCCACACCACCCTGGGTTAGACAATGGCGATATGCAAATCAGCTCTGACCCTGTTGCCCCATGGGAACAGTCCAGTCCGAACTACAAAAGCCATGTCCTTCCCAGAACGGAATCAAGCATCCGAGGACCGGACCGGTTTCGAGGTAACACCTCTCATCAGCCCGGCTAGCTTGACTCCAAGTGGTGTGGAGTGCCTGGGACCCACGTCTGGGCATCCCCAGCGCACTTAGGGCGGCAATTGCAAAAACAACAAGTGATGGCCCGAATGTGGATCAATGTCACACATTCCCCCAGTCAAAAGATCTGGGCCCAAATCCATAGTTTTTTTGCACTCCACACCACCCTGGGTTAGACAATGGCGATATGCAAATCAGCTCTGACCCTGTTGCCCCATGGGAACAGTCCAGTCCGAACTACAAAAGCCATGTCCTTCCCAGAACGGAATCAAGCATCCGAGGACCGGACCAGTTTCGAGGTAACACCTCTCATCAGCCCGGCTAGCTTGACTCCAAGTGGTGTGGAGTGCCTGGGACCCACGTCTGGGCATCCCCAGCGCACTTAGGGCGGCAATTGCAAAAACAACAAGTGATGGACCGAATGTGGATCAATGTCACACATTCCCCCAGTCAAAAGATCTGGGCCCAAATCCATCGTTTTTTTGCACTCCACACCACCCTGGGTTAGACAATGGCGATATGCAAATCAGCTCTGACCCTTTTGCCCCATGGGAACAGTCCAGTCCGAACTACAAAAGCCATGTCCTTCCCAGAACAGAATCAAGCATCCGAGGACCGGACCGGTTTCGAGGTAACACCTCTCATCAGCCCGGCTAGCTTGACTCCAAGTGGTGTGGAGTGCCTGGGACCCACGTCTGGGCATCCCCAGCGCACTTAGGGCGGCAATTGCAAAAACAACAAGTGATGGACCGAATGTGGATCAATGTCACACATTCCCCCAGTCAAAAGATCTGGGCCCAAATCCATCGTTTTTTTGCACTCCACACCACCCTGGGTTAGACAATGGCGATATGCAAATCAGCTCTGACCCTGTTGCCCCCATGGGAACAGTCCAGTCCGAACTACAAAAGCCATGTCCTTCCCAGAACGGAATCAAGCATCCGAGGACCGGACCGGTTTCGAGGTAACACCTCTCATCAGCCCGGCTAGCTTGACTCCAAGTGGTGTGGAGTGCCTGGGACCCACGTCTGGGCATCCCCAGCGCACTTAGGGCAGCAAATTGCAAAAACAACAAGTGATGAACCGAATGTGGATCAATGTCACACATTCCCCCAGTCAAAAGGTCAGGGCCCAAATCCATCGTTTTTTTGCACTCCACACCACCCTGGGTTAGACAATGGCGATATGCAAATCAGCTCTGACCCTGTTGCCCCATGGGAACAGTCCAGTCCGAACTACAAAAGCCATGTCCTTCCCAGAATGGAATCAAGCATCCGAGGACCGGACCGGTTTCGAGGTAACACCTCTCATCAGCCCGGCTAGCTTGACTCCAAGTGGTGTGGAGTGCCTGGGACCCACGTCTGGGCACCCCCAGCGCACTTAGGGCGGCAATTGCAAAAACAACAAGTGATGGACCGAATGTGGATCAATGTCACACATTCCCCCAGTCAAAAGATCTGGGCCCAAATCCATCGTTTTTTTGCACTCCACACCACCCTGGGTTAGACAATGGCGATATGCAAATCAGCTCTGACCCTGTTGCCCCATGGGAACAGTCCAGTCCGAACTACAAAAGCCATGTCCTTCCCAGAACGGAATCAAGCATCCGAGGACCGGACCGGTTTCGAGGTAACACCTCTCATCAGCCCGGCTAGCTTGACTCCAAGTGGTGTGGAGTGCCTGGGACCCACGTCTGGGCATCCCCAGCGCACTTAGGGCGGCAATTGCAAAAACAACAAGTGATGGACCGAATGTGGATCAATGTCACACATTCCCCCAGTCAAAAGATCTGGGCCCAAATCCATCGTTTTTTTGCACTCCACACCACCCTGGGTTAGCCAATGGCGATATGCAAATCAGCTCTGACCCTGTTGCCCCATGGGAACAGTCCAGTCCGAACTACAAAAGCCATGTCCTTCCCAGAACGGAATCAAGCATCCGAGGACCAGACCGGTTTCGAGGTAACACCTCTCATCAGCCCGGCTAGCTTGACTCCAAGTGGTGTGGAGTGCCTGGGACCCACGTCTCGGCATCCCCAGCGCACTTAGGGCGGCAATTGCAAAAACAACAAGTGATGGACCGAATGTGGATCAATGTCACACATTCCCCCAGTCAAAAGATCTGGGCCCAAATCCATCGTTTTTTTGCACTCCACACCACCCTGGGTTAGACAATGGCGATATGCAAATCAGCTCTGACCCTGTTGCCCCAAGGGAACAGTCCAGTCCGAACTACAAAAGCCATGTCCTTCCCAGAACGGAATCAAGCATCCGAGGACCGGACCGGTTTCAAGGTAACACCTCTCATCAGCCCGGCTAGCTTGACTCCAAGTGGTGTGGAGTGCCTGGGACCCACGTCTGGGCATCCCCAGCGCACTTAGGGCGGAAATTGCAAAAACAACAAGTGATGGACCGAATGTGGATCAATGTCACACATTCCCCCAGTCAAAAGATCTGGGCCCAAATCCATCGTTTTTTTGCACTCCACACCACCCTGGGTTAGACAATGGCGATATGCAAATCAGCTCTGACCCTTTTGCCCCATGGGAACAGTCCAGTCCGAACTACAAAAGACATGTCCTTCCCAGAACAGAATCAAGCATCCGAGGACCGGACCGGTTTCGAGGTAACACCTCTCATCAGCCCGGCTAGCTTGACTCCAAGTGGTGTGGAGTGCCTGGGACCCACGTCTGGGCATCCCCAGCGCACTTAGGGCGGCAATTGCAAAAACAACAAGTGATGGACCGAATGTGGATCAATGTCACACATTCCCCCAGTCAAAAGATCTGGGCCCAAATCCATCGTTTTTTTGCACTCCACACCACCCTGGGTTAGACAATGGCGATATGCAAATCAGCTCTGACCCTGTTGCCCCCATGAGAACAGTCCAGTCCGAACTACAAAAGCCATGTCCTTCCCAGAACGGAATCAAGCATCCGAGGACCGGACCGGTTTCGAGGTAACACCTCTCATCAGCCCGACTAGCTTGACTCCAAGTGGTGTGGAGTGCCTGGGACCCACGTCTGGGCACCCCCAGCGCACTTAGGGCGGCAATTGCAAAAACAACAAGTGATGGACCGAATGTGGATCAATGTCACACATTCCCCCAGTCAAAAGATCTGGGCCCAAATCCATCGTTTTTTTGCACTCCACACCACCCTGGGTTAGACAATGGCGATATGCAAATCAGCTCTGACCCTGTTGCCCCATGGGAACAGTCCAGTCCGAACTACAAAAGCCATGTCCTTCCCAGAACGGAATCAAGCATCCGAGGACCGGACCGGTTTCGAGGTAACACCTCTCATCAGCCCGGCTAGCTTGACTCCAAGTGGTGTGGAGTGCCTGGGACCCACGTCTGGGCATCCCCAGCGCACTTAGGGCGGCAATTGCAAAAACAACAAGTGATGGACCGAATGTGGATCAATGTCACACATTCCCCCAGTCAAAAGATCTGGGCCCAAATCCATCGTTTTTTTGCGCTCCACACCACCCTGGGTTAGACAATGGCGATATGCAAATCAGCTCTGACCCTGTTGCCCCATGGGAACAGTCCAGTCCGAACTACAAAAGCAATGTCCTTCCCTGAACGGAATCAAGCATCCGAGGACCGGACCGGTTTCGAGGTAACACCTCTCATCAGCCCGGCTAGCTTGACTCCAAGTGGTGTGGAGTGCCTGGGACCCACGTCTGGGCATCCCCAGCGCACTTAGGGCGGCAATTGCAAAAACAACAAGTGATGGACCGAATGTGGATCAATGTCACACATTCCCCCAGTCAAAAGATCTGGGCCCAAATCCATCGTTTTTTTGCACTCCACATCACCCTGGGTTAGACAATGGCGATATGCAAATCAGCTCTGACCTTGTTGCCCCATGGGAACAGTCCAGTCCGAACTACAAAAGCCATGTCCTTCCCAGAACGGAATCAAGCATCCGAGGACCGGGCCGGTTTCGAGGTAACACCTCTCATCAGCCCGGCTAGCTTGACTCCAAGTGGTGTGGAGAGCCTGGGACCCACGTCTGGGCATCCCCAGCGCACTTAGGGCGGCAATTGCAAAAACAACAAGTGATGGCCCGAATGTGGATCAATGTCACACATTCCCCCAGTCAAAAGATCTGGGCCCAAATCCATAGTTTTTTTGCACTCCACACCACCCTGGGTTAGACAATGGCGATATGCAAATCAGCTCTGACCCTGTTGCCCCATGGGAACAGTCCAGTCCGAACTACAAAAGCCATGTCCTTCCCAGAACGGAATCAAGCATCCGAGGACCGGACCAGTTTCGAGGTAACACCTCTCATCAGCCCGGCTAGCTTGACTCCAAGTGGTGTGGAGTGCCTGGGACCCACGTCTGGGCATCCCCAGCGCACTTAGGGCGGCAATTGCAAAAACAACAAGTGATGGACCGAATGTGGATCAATGTCACACATTCCCCCAGTCAAAAGATCTGGGCCCAAATCCATCGTTTTTTTGCACTCCACACCACCCTGGGTTAGACAATGGCGATATGCAAATCAGCTCTGACCCTTTTGCCCCATGGGAACAGTCCAGTCCGAACTACAAAAGCCATGTCCTTCCCAGAACAGAATCAAGCATCCGAGGACCGGACCGGTTTCGAGGTAACACCTCTCATCAGCCCGGCTAGCTTGACTCCAAGTGGTGTGGAGTGCCTGGGACCCACGTCTGGGCATCCCCAGCGCACTTAGGGCGGCAATTGCAAAAACAACAAGTGATGGACCGAATGTGGATCAATGTCACACATTCCCCCAGTCAAAAGATCTGGGCCCAAATCCATCGTTTTTTTGCACTCCACACCACCCTGGGTTAGACAATGGCGATATGCAAATCAGCTCTGACCCTGTTGCCCCCATGGGAACAGTCCAGTCCGAACTACAAAAGCCATGTCCTTCCCAGAACGGAATCAAGCATCCGAGGACCGGACCGGTTTCGAGGTAACACCTCTCATCAGCCCGGCTAGCTTGACTCCAAGTGGTGTGGAGTGCCTGGGACCCACGTCTGGGCATCCCCAGCGCACTTAGGGCAGCAAATTGCAAAAACAACAAGTGATGAACCGAATGTGGATCAATGTCACACATTCCCCCAGTCAAAAGGTCAGGGCCCAAATCCATCGTTTTTTTGCACTCTACACCACCCTGGGTTAGACAATGGCGATATGCAAATCAGCTCTGACCCTGTTGCCCCATGGGAACAGTCCAGTCCGAACTACAAAAGCCATGTCCTTCCCAGAATGGAATCAAGCATCCGAGGACCGGACCGGTTTCGAGGTAACACCTCTCATCAGCCCGGCTAGCTTGACTCCAAGTGGTGTGGAGTGCCTGGGACCCACGTCTGGGCACCCCCAGCGCACTTAGGGCGGCAATTGCAAAAACAACAAGTGATGGACCGAATGTGGATCAATGTCACACATTCCCCCAGTCAAAAGATCTGGGCCCAAATCCATCGTTTTTTTGCACTCCACACCACCCTGGGTTAGACAATGGCGATATGCAAATCAGCTCTGACCCTGTTGCCCCATGGGAACAGTCCAGTCCGAACTACAAAAGCCATGTCCTTCCCAGAACGGAATCAAGCATCCGAGGACCGGATTCGAGGTAACACCTCTCATCAGCCCGGCTAGCTTGACTCCAAGTGGTGTGGAGTGCCTGGGACCCACGTCTGGGCATCCCCAGCGCACTTAGGGCGGCAATTGCAAAAACTACAAGTGATGGACCGAATGTGGATCAATGTCACACATTCCCCCAGTCAAAAGATCTGGGCCCAAATCCATCGTTTTTTTGCACTCCACACCACCCTGGGTTAGCCAATGGCGATATGCAAATCAGCTCTGACCCTGTTGCCCCATGGGAACAGTCCAGTCCGAACTACAAAAGCCATGTCCTTCCCAGAACGGAATCAAGCATCCGAGGACCGGACCGGTTTCGAGGTAACACCTCTCATCAGCCCGGCTAGCTTGACTCCAAGTGGTGTGGAGTGCCTGGGACCCACGTCTGGGCATCCCCAGCGCACTTAGGGCGGCAATTGCAAAAACAACAAGTGATGGACCGAATGTGGATCAATGTCACACATTCCCCCAGTCAAAAGATCTGGGCCCAAATCCATCGTTTTTTTGCACTCCACACCACCCTGGGTTAGACAATGGCGATATGCAAATCAGCTCTGACCCTTTTGCCCCATGGGAACAGTCCAGTCCGAACTACAAAAGCCATGTCCTTCCCAGAACAGAATCAAGCATCCGAGGACCGGACCGGTTTCGAGGTAACACCTCTCATCAGCCCGGCTAGCTTGACTCCAAGTGGTGTGGAGTGCCTGGGACCCACGTCTGGGCATCCCCAGCGCACTTAGGGCGGCAATTGCAAAAACAACAAGTGATGGACCGAATGTGGATCAATGTCACACATTCCCCCAGTCAAAAGATCTGGGCCCAAATCCATCGTTTTTTTGCACTCCACACCACCCTGGGTTAGACAATGGCGATATGCAAATCAGCTCTGACCCTGTTGCCCCCATGGGAACAGTCCAGTCCGAACTACAAAAGCCATGTCCTTCCCAGAACGGAATCAAGCATCCGAGGACCGGACCGGTTTCGAGGTAACACCTCTCATCAGCCCGGCTAGCTTGACTCCAAGTGGTGTGGAGTGCCTGGGACCCACGTCTGGGCATCCCCAGCGCACTTAGGGCAGCAAATTGCAAAAACAACAAGTGATGAACCGAATGTGGATCAATGTCACACATTCCCCCAGTCAAAAGGTCAGGGCCCAAATCCATCGTTTTTTTGCACTCCACACCACCCTGGGTTAGACAATGGCGATATGCAAATCAGCTCTGACCCTGTTGCCCCATGGGAACAGTCCAGTCCGAACTACAAAAGCCATGTCCTTCCCAGAACGGAATCAAGCATCCGAGGACCGGACCGGTTTCGAGGTAACACCTCTCATCAGCCCGGCTAGCTTGACTCCAAGTGGTGTGGAGTGCCTGGGACCCACGTCTGGGCATCCCCAGCGCACTTAGGGCGGCAATTGCAAAAACAACAAGTGATGGCCCGAATGTGGATCAATGTCACACATTCCCCCAGTCAAAAGATCTGGGCCCAAATCCATAGTTTTTTTGCACTCCACACCACCCTGGGTTAGACAATGGCGATATGCAAATCAGCTCTGACCCTGTTGCCCCATGGGAACAGTCCAGTCCGAACTACAAAAGCCATGTCCTTCCCAGAACGGAATCAAGCATCCGAGGACCGGACCAGTTTCGAGGTAACACCTCTCATCAGCCCGGCTAGCTTGACTCCAAGTGGTGTGGAGTGCCTGGGACCCACGTCTGGGCATCCCCAGCGCACTTAGGGCGGCAATTGCAAAAACAACAAGTGATGGACCGAATGTGGATCAATGTCACACATTCCCCCAGTCAAAAGATCTGGGCCCAAATCCATCGTTTTTTTGCACTCCACACCACCCTGGGTTAGACAATGGCGATATGCAAATCAGCTCTGACCCTTTTGCCCCATGGGAACAGTCCAGTCCGAACTACAAAAGCCATGTCCTTCCCAGAACAGAATCAAGCATCCGAGGACCGGACCGGTTTCGAGGTAACACCTCTCATCAGCCCGGCTAGCTTGACTCCAAGTGGTGTGGAGTGCCTGGGACCCACGTCTGGGCATCCCCAGCGCACTTAGGGCGGCAATTGCAAAAACAACAAGTGATGGACCGAATGTGGATCAATGTCACACATTCCCCCAGTCAAAAGATCTGGGCCCAAATCCATCGTTTTTTTGCACTCCACACCACCCTGGGTTAGACAATGGCGATATGCAAATCAGCTCTGACCCTGTTGCCCCCATGGGAACAGTCCAGTCCGAACTACAAAAGCCATGTCCTTCCCAGAACGGAATCAAGCATCCGAGGACCGGACCGGTTTCGAGGTAACACCTCTCATCAGCCCGGCTAGCTTGACTCCAAGTGGTGTGGAGTGCCTGGGACCCACGTCTGGGCATCCCCAGCGCACTTAGGGCAGCAAATTGCAAAAACAACAAGTGATGAACCGAATGTGGATCAATGTCACACATTCCCCCAGTCAAAAGGTCAGGGCCCAAATCCATCGTTTTTTTGCACTCCACACCACCCTGGGTTAGACAATGGCGATATGCAAATCAGCTCTGACCCTGTTGCCCCATGGGAACAGTCCAGTCCGAACTACAAAAGCCATGTCCTTCCCAGAATGGAATCAAGCATCCGAGGACCGGACCGGTTTCGAGGTAACACCTCTCATCAGCCCGGCTAGCTTGACTCCAAGTGGTGTGGAGTGCCTGGGACCCACGTCTGGGCACCCCCAGCGCACTTAGGGCGGCAATTGCAAAAACAACAAGTGATGGACCGAATGTGGATCAATGTCACACATTCCCCCAGTCAAAAGATCTGGGCCCAAATCCATCGTTTTTTTGCACTCCACACCACCCTGGGTTAGACAATGGCGATATGCAAATCAGCTCTGACCCTGTTGCCCCATGGGAACAGTCCAGTCCGAACTACAAAAGCCATGTCCTTCCCAGAACGGAATCAAGCATCCGAGGACCGGACCGGTTTCGAGGTAACACCTCTCATCAGCCCGGCTAGCTTGACTCCAAGTGGTGTGGAGTGCCTGGGACCCACGTCTGGGCATCCCCAGCGCACTTAGGGCGGCAATTGCAAAAACAACAAGTGATGGACCGAATGTGGATCAATGTCACACATTCCCCCAGTCAAAAGATCTGGGCCCAAATCCATCGTTTTTTTGCACTCCACACCACCCTGGGTTAGCCAATGGCGATATGCAAATCAGCTCTGACCCTGTTGCCCCATGGGAACAGTCCAGTCCGAACTACAAAAGCCATGTCCTTCCCAGAACGGAATCAAGCATCCGAGGACCAGACCGGTTTCGAGGTAACACCTCTCATCAGCCCGGCTAGCTTGACTCCAAGTGGTGTGGAGTGCCTGGGACCCACGTCTGGGCATCCCCAGCGCACTTAGGGCGGCAATTGCAAAAACAACAAGTGATGGACCGAATGTGGATCAATGTCACACATTCCCCCAGTCAAAAGATCTGGGCCCAAATCCATCGTTTTTTTGCACTCCACACCACCCTGGGTTAGACAATGGCGATATGCAAATCAGCTCTGACCCTGTTACCCCAAGGGAACAGTCCAGTCCGAACTACAAAAGCCATGTCCTTCCCAGAACGGAATCAAGCATCCGAGGACCGGACCGGTTTCAAGGTAACACCTCTCATCAGCCCGGCTAGCTTGACTCCAAGTGGTGTGGAGTGCCTGGGACCCACGTCTGGGCATCCCCAGCGCACTTAGGGCGGAAATTGCAAAAACAACAAGTGATGGACCGAATGTGGATCAATGTCACACATTCCCCCAGTCAAAAGATCTGGGCCCAAATCCATCGTTTTTTTGCACTCCACACCACCCTGGGTTAGACAATGGCGATATGCAAATCAGCTCTGACCCTTTTGCCCCATGGGAACAGTCCAGTCCGAACTACAAAAGACATGTCCTTCCCAGAACAGAATCAAGCATCCGAGGACCGGACCGGTTTCGAGGTAACACCTCTCATCAGCCCGGCTAGCTTGACTCCAAGTGGTGTGGAGTGCCTGGGACCCACGTCTGGGCATCCCCAGCGCACTTAGGGCGGCAATTGCAAAAACAACAAGTGATGGACCGAATGTGGATCAATGTCACACATTCCCCCAGTCAAAAGATCTGGGCCCAAATCCATCGTTTTTTTGCACTCCACACCACCCTGGGTTAGACAATGGCGATATGCAAATCAGCTCTGACCCTGTTGCCCCCATGAGAACAGTCCAGTCCGAACTACAAAAGCCATGTCCTTCCCAGAACGGAATCAAGCATCCGAGGACCGGACCGGTTTCGAGGTAACACCTCTCATCAGCCCGGCTAGCTTGACTCCAAGTGGTGTGGAGTGCCTGGGACCCACGTCTGGGCATCCCCAGCGCACTTAGGGCAGCAAATTGCAAAAACAACAAGTGATGGACCGAATGTGGATCAATGTCACATATTCCCCCAGTCAAAAGATCTGGGCCCAAATCCATCGTTTTTTTGCACTCCACACCACCCTGGGTTAGACAATGGCGATATGCAAATCAGCTCTGACCCTGTTGCCCCATGGGAACAGTCCAGTCCGAACTACAAAAGCCATGTCCTTCCCAGAACGGAATCAAGCATCCGAGGACCGGACCGGTTTCGAGGTAACACCTCTCATCAGCCCGACTAGCTTGACTCCAAGTGGTGTGGAGTGCCTGGGACCCACGTCTGGGCACCCCCAGCGCACTTAGGGCGGCAATTGCAAAAACAACAAGTGATGGACCGAATGTGGATCAATGTCACACATTCCCCCAGTCAAAAGATCTGGGCCCAAATCCATCGTTTTTTTGCACTCCACACCACCCTGGGTTAGACAATGGCGATATGCAAATCAGCTCTGACCCTGTTGCCCCATGGGAACAGTCCAGTCCGAACTACAAAAGCCATGTCCTTCCCAGAACGGAATCAAGCATCCGAGGACCGGACCGGTTTCGAGGTAACACCTCTCATCAGCCCGGCTAGCTTGACTCCAAGTGGTGTGGAGTGCCTGGGACCCACGTCTGGGCATCCCCAGCGCACTTAGGGCGGCAATTGCAAAAACAACAAGTGATGGACCGAATGTGGATCAATGTCACACATTCCCCCAGTCAAAAGATCTGGGCCCAAATCCATCGTTTTTTTGCGCTCCACACCACCCTGGGTTAGACAATGGCGATATGCAAATCAGCTCTGACCCTGTTGCCCCATGGGAACAGTCCAGTCCGAACTACAAAAGCAATGTCCTTCCCTGAACGGAATCAAGCATCCGAGGACCGGACCGGTTTCGAGGTAACACCTCTCATCAGCCCGGCTAGCTTGACTCCAAGTGGTGTGGAGTGCCTGGGACCCACGTCTGGGCATCCCCAGCGCACTTAGGGCGGCAATTGCAAAAACAACAAGTGATGGACCGAATGTGGATCAATGTCACACATTCCCCCAGTCAAAAGATCTGGGCCCAAATCCATCGTTTTTTTGCACTCCACATCACCCTGGGTTAGACAATGGCGATATGCAAATCAGCTCTGACCTTGTTGCCCCATGGGAACAGTCCAGTCCGAACTACAAAAGCCATGTCCTTCCCAGAACGGAATCAAGCATCCGAGGACCGGGCCGGTTTCGAGGTAACACCTCTCATCAGCCCGGCTAGCTTGACTCCAAGTGGTGTGGAGAGCCTGGGACCCACGTCTGGGCATCCCCAGCGCACTTAGGGCGGCAATTGCAAAAACAACAAGTGATGGCCCGAATGTGGATCAATGTCACACATTCCCCCAGTCAAAAGATCTGGGCCCAAATCCATAGTTTTTTTGCACTCCACACCACCCTGGGTTAGACAATGGCGATATGCAAATCAGCTCTGACCCTGTTGCCCCATGGGAACAGTCCAGTCCGAACTACAAAAGCCATGTCCTTCCCAGAACGGAATCAAGCATCCGAGGACCGGACCAGTTTCGAGGTAACACCTCTCATCAGCCCGGCTAGCTTGACTCCAAGTGGTGTGGAGTGCCTGGGACCCACGTCTGGGCATCCCCAGCGCACTTAGGGCGGCAATTGCAAAAACAACAAGTGATGGACCGAATGTGGATCAATGTCACACATTCCCCCAGTCAAAAGATCTGGGCCCAAATCCATCGTTTTTTTGCACTCCACACCACCCTGGGTTAGACAATGGCGATATGCAAATCAGCTCTGACCCTTTTGCCCCATGGGAACAGTCCAGTCCGAACTACAAAAGCCATGTCCTTCCCAGAACAGAATCAAGCATCCGAGGACCGGTTTCGAGGTAACACCTCTCATCAGCCCGGCTAGCTTGACTCCAAGTGGTGTGGAGTGCCTGGGACCCACGTCTGGGCATCCCCAGCGCACTTAGGGCGGCAATTGCAAAAACAACAAGTGATGGACCGAATGCGGATCAATGTCACACATTCCCCCAGTCAAAAGATCTGGGCCCAAATCCATCGTTTTTTTGCACTCCACACCACCCTGGGTTAGACAATGGCGATATGCAAATCAGCTCTGACCCTGTTGCCCCCATGGGAACAGTCCAGTCCGAACTACAAAAGCCATGTCCTTCCCAGAACGGAATCAAGCATCCGAGGACCGGACCGGTTTCGAGGTAACACCTCTCATCAGCCCGGCTAGCTTGACTCCAAGTGGTGTGGAGTGCCTGGGACCCACGTCTGGGCATCCCCAGCGCACTTAGGGCAGCAAATTGCAAAAACAACAAGTGATGAACCGAATGTGGATCAATGTCACACATTCCCCCAGTCAAAAGGTCAGGGCCCAAATCCATCGTTTTTTTGCACTCCACACCACCCTGGGTTAGACAATGGCGATATGCAAATCAGCTCTGACCCTGTTGCCCCATGGGAACAGTCCAGTCCGAACTACAAAAGCCATGTCCTTCCCAGAATGGAATCAAGCATCCGAGGACCGGACCGGTTTCGAGGTAACACCTCTCATCAGCCCGGCTAGCTTGACTCCAAGTGGTGTGGAGTGCCTGGGACCCACGTCTGGGCACCCCCAGCGCACTTAGGGCGGCAATTGCAAAAACAACAAGTGATGGACCGAATGTGGATCAATGTCACACATTCCCCCAGTCAAAAGATCTGGGCCTAAATCCATCGTTTTTTTGCACTCCACACCACCCTGGGTTAGACAATGGCGATATGCAAATCAGCTCTGACCCTGTTGCCCCATGGGAACAGTCCAGTCCGAACTACAAAAGCCATGTCCTTCCCAGAACGGAATCAAGCATCCGAGGACCGGACCGGTTTCGAGGTAACACCTCTCATCAGCCCGGCTAGCTTGACTCCAAGTGGTGTGGAGTGCCTGGGACCCACGTCTGGGCATCCCCAGCGCACTTAGGGCGGCAATTGCAAAAACAACAAGTGATGGACCGAATGTGGATCAATGTCACACATTCCCCCAGTCAAAAGATCTGGGCCCAAATCCATCGTTTTTTTGCACTCCACACCACCCTGGGTTAGCCAATGGCGATATGCAAATCAGCTCTGACCCTGTTGCCCCATGGGAACAGTCCAGTCCGAACTACAAAAGCCATGTCCTTCCCAGAACGGAATCAAGCATCCGAGGACCAGACCGGTTTCGAGGTAACACCTCTCATCAGCCCGGCTAGCTTGACTCCAAGTGGTGTGGAGTGCCTGGGACCCACGTCTGGGCATCCCCAGCGCACTTAGGGCGGCAATTGCAAAAACAACAAGTGATGGACCGAATGTGGATCAATGTCACACATTCCCCCAGTCAAAAGATCTGGGCCCAAATCCATCGTTTTTTTGCACTCCACACCACCCTGGGTTAGACAATGGCGATATGCAAATCAGCTCTGACCCTGTTGCCCCATGGGAACAGTCCAGTCCGAACTACAAAAGCCATGTCCTTCCCAGAACGGAATCAAGCATCCGAGGACCGGACCGGTTTCAAGGTAACACCTCTCATCAGCCCGGCTAGCTTGACTCCAAGTGGTGTGGAGTGCCTGGGACCCACGTCTGGGCATCCCCAGCGCACTTAGGGCGGAAATTGCAAAAACAACAAGTGATGGACCGAATGTGGATCAATGTCAAACATTCCCCCAGTCAAAAGATCTGGGCCCAAATCCATCGTTTTTTTGCACTCCACACCACCCTGGGTTAGACAATGGCGATATGCAAATCAGCTCTGACCCTGTTGCCCCATGGGAACAGTCCAGTCCGAACTACAAAAGCCATATCCTTCCCAGAACGGAATCAAGCATCCGAGGACCGGACCGGTTTCGAGGTAACACCTCTCATCAGCCCGGCTAGCTTGACTCCAAGTGGTTTGGAGTGCCTGGGACCCACGTCTGGGCATCCCCAGCGCACTTAGGGCGGCAATTGCAAAAACAACAAGTGATGGACCGAATGTGGATCAATGTCACACATTCCCCCAGTCAAAAGATCTGGGCCCAAATCCATCGTTTTTTTGCACTCCACACCACCCTGGGTTAGACAATGGCGATATGCAAATCAGCTCTGATATCGCCATTGTCTAACCCAGGGTGGTGTGGAGTGCAAAAAAACGATGGATAAGGGCCCAGATCTTTGGACTGGGGTGAATGTGTGACATTGATCCACATTCTGTCCATCACTTGTTTTGTTTGCAAATTCCGCCATAAGTGCGCTGGGGATGCTCAGACGTGGTTCCCAGGCACTCCACACCACTGGAGTCAAGCTAGCCGGGCTGATGAGAGGTGTTACCTCGAAACCGGTCCGGTCCTCGGATGCTTGATTCCGTTTTGGGAAGGACATGGCTTTTGTAGTTCGGACTGGACTGTTCCCATGGGGCACAGGGTCAGAGCTGATTTGCATATCGCCATTGTCTAACCCAGGGTGGTGTGGAGTGCAAAAAAACGATGGATAAGGGCCCAGATCTTTGGACTGGGGTGAATGTGTGACATTGATCCACATTCTGTCCATCACTTGTTTTGTTTGCAAATTCCGCCATAAGTGCGCTGGGGATGCTCAGACGTGGGTCCCAGGCACTCCACACCACTGGAGTCAAGCTAGCCGGGCTGATGAGAGGTGTTACCTCGAAACCGGTCTGGTCCTCGGATGCTTGATTCCGTTCTGGGAAGGACATGGCTTTTGTAGTTCGGACTGGACTGTTCCCATGGGGCACAGGGTCAGAGCTGATTTGCATATCGCCATTGTCTAACCCAGGGTGGTGTGGAGTGCAAAAAAAGATGGATAAGGGCCCAGATCTTTGGACTGGGGTGAATGTGTGACATTGATCCACATTCTGTCCATCACTTGTTTTGTTTGCAAATTCCGCCATAAGTGCGCTGGGGATGCTCAGACGTGGGTCCCAGGCACTCCACACCACTGGAGTCAAGCTAGCCGGGCTGATGAGAGGTGTTACCTCGAAACCGGTCCGGTCCTCGGATGCTTGATTCCGTTCTGGGAAGGACATGGCTTTTGTAGTTCGGACTGGACTTTTCCCATGGGGCACAGGGTCAGAGCTGATTTGCATATCGCCATTGTCTAACCCAGGGTGGTGTGGAGTGCAAAAAAACGATGGATAAGGGCCCAGATCTTTGGACTGGGGTGAATGTGTGACATTGATCCACATTCTGTCCATCACTTGTTTTGTTTGCAAATTCCGCCATAAGTGCGCTGGGGATGCTCAGACGTGGGTCCCAGGCACTCCAAACCACTGGAGTCAAGCTAGCCGGGCTGATGAGAGGTGTTACCTCGAAACCGGTCCGGTCCTCGGATGCTTGATTCCGTTCTGGGAAGGACATGGCTTTTGTAGTTCGGACTGGACTGTTCCCATGGGGCACAGGGTCAGAGCTGATTTGCATATCGCCATTGTCTAACCCAGGGTGGTGTGGAGTGCAAAAAAACGATGGATAAGGGCCCAGATCTTTGGACTGGGGTGAATGTGTGACATTGATCCACATTCTGTCCATCACTTGTTTTGTTTGCAAATTCCGCCATAAGTGCGCTGGGGATGCTCAGACGTGGGTCCCAGGCACTCCAGACCACTGGAGTCAAGCTAGCCGGGCTGATGAGAGGTGTTACCTCGAAACCGGTCCGGTCCTCGGATGCTTGATTCCGTTCTGGGAAGGACATGGCTTTTGTAGTTCGGACTGGACTGTTCCCATGGGGCACAGGGTCAGAGCTGATTTGCATATCGCCATTGTCTAACCCAGGGTGGTGTGGAGTGCAAAAAAACGATGGATAAGGGCCCAGATCTTTGGACTGGGGTGAATGTGTGACATTGATCCACATTCTGTCCATCACTTGTTTTGTTTGCAGGCCCACAAGTAGCATTTAATTTACAGACCCTGGTCACAGGTAGTGACACTTTACTAGGGATTTATAAGTAAATTAAATATGCCAATTGGGTATAAGCTAATCTAATATGTTTTAAGCAGGAGCTGGACTGGCTACTGGCCGTTTTGGCATGCTGCCGAGCCGGGGGCTGATGTCACTGCAGTGGGGGGTAATTTTGTTGATGGAGACCTGCGTGTGCTTTGAAACAAACAAAGGAAAACAAATTTTGTAAAGCACACGCAGGTCCCCATCAACAAAATCAGCCCCCAGCTCGGCAGCATGCCAAAACGCCCGGTAGCCAGTCCGGCCCTGGTTTTAAGGAGAGAGCACAAGCACTTTAGCATTGGTTAGCAGTAGTAAAGTGAGCCAAGTCAAGGCTTGCAAGCACAAAGTCACAAAATCAGAAGGTTTGAAAGCATAAAGTTGGGCGCTCCAGTTTGGAGCCAGCACCAGAACCAGCACTGTCTACTGTGAAAAGCATCACTTCACAAGGGATGCATCTGAAGACCGGCATTACAAGGACACTTGAAAATAAACCACTCCAAACCATTTCTAAAGTTTAAGACAGTAAATCCTCATCTCTGTGTAGAAAATGTGTATAAACATGGGAGCCAAAGAGTTCCCCTCTGTTCCATTTCCAAGTTCCTCATGACATAAAAAGGAAAAGTTTAACACAGTGCTCAAAAGAATGTTGAGTGAAAAAGGCTGGAAGT